>NC_138373.1:78801535-78965919 GCF_054177405.1 Leptonychotes weddellii
CCCATCATTCCCATTTTAAAAACAGGCAAACTGACACAGGGAAGTCAGGTAACCAGGACTGGGCATGAAGGTGGGGGCCTGGGGCTCTCCCACCACTTCACACTAACAGCCTTTCACGGATAACTGTAGTATTTCTCAGAATACATGCAAATGTCAAAATTTCCTAAGAAACAGCAGGTGGCTTTAAATATCTAAATTTTTCTACAAATGGACTCACCTCAAAAATGAAAATATGCTCCAATTCTTATGCTTCCACTTCAGTCCAATGAGAGCTGTATTAAAGATGACCTGTGCCTAAAAATAAGTGAATAAAAACAAAATTTCATTTTGAAGCACAGTCTGAAAGCAGTAGCTGCTTTTGCTTAATACACATATTTGTTCTCTTTCACTTAAATTTTTTGTTCTCTTTTCATGTAGATTAAAAATTATATGGATGGAAAAGATAAAGAGGAAAGAAGTCACAAAGGATCAAATATTGTGATGAGCACACTAACATGCCATCTGATTTAATCCTTGCAGTAACTCTGAGAAGTACTTAACTTCTAAACAAACTAAAATTCTAAGACTTACACTAGGATCTGAACATACCAATGCCTCAGAGGTACTTTTTTTTTTGCATCTTTTTACATTTATCTAGCATTTCACAAACTATATATAGAATAGGCATATTCAATTTTTTCCTATATGTAGTTAGACTTGTATATTTAGCTCAAGGTCTATAAACACACATAGTAACCTAGGTATTTAAAATGCAGACCCACACTACGAGTGCGTGTTATTACATGACATATCTGTGTAACTGACAATATTATAATATATATTGTGAATACGTACATATCCATTAGATAGTTAAAGATTCCATATGTGTGAAAATTTTTTAAAAGTGAAATAACAAGACAAAGAGTTTGTGCTTTAAATAAGAAACGATCACTGAAAAAAAATAATTAAATTAAAAAAAAATTAAAAATGATCACTAATACCACATAATGCTTAAGAACTAATAATTGCAGTATGGACTTGTCACGTGGCTTTAACAGCAATGAAAAGGGACTGTGGAGTACAGGAGTTCGAATCTGAATCCCAACTCTGTAACAGCATGAAAATACTGAAGATCAGCACTTCATTCTTCTGTTCAGATCCTCATATAATATAGTCGCACTTGCTTAGAGGCCACACATCAATGACCACCTCAGCAATGTCACAGAGTAAATTAAAAAATTACATGGCTAGTTAAATAGATGCCACATAGTCTATGTGCTAAACTTCTCCATTTTATTCAGATGCCCTCAAGCTCAGTTTAGATCATTTAAAATTTCATTTTAGAAAAAGTTCAAATGAAGCTGGTAATCAAATCAACCCAACTCAAATTTTTTAATATAAACTGTACAATTAGCTAAACAAATAGTAGATGAGGGAGAGTTTTTCTTTAGAGACATATTCCAGATAATAAATCAATATAAAGTAGAAATTAAAATATCATATTCTGCAACTCCTAATGAATTAAAGTATCTAGGCATAACAGCTACTGGTATCCGAAAAAGAAAACCAGCACATATTATGTGTCCTGAGGAAAGAAGAAATACCATTCATATATCAGGGAAGTGAAAAGAACAGGGGGAACAAAGGGAGGAAAAGAAAGAAGGAAAGAGAGAGGGGGAGGTGGGAGAGAGGAAGAAGGAAGGAAGAAACAGAGGGAGGGAGGGATGAAGGAAGGGAATGTGAATTTGATTAAATCTCTAGGTCCTTCTACCACTTTATAAACACACAGGAGAGAAGGACATGTTAACTATATCACAGAGACATCATTAGTAATATCTAGCAAAATAAATATTAATAACCATAAAGGACATTATTTGGACCTCAATCAAACAAACTATAAAAAGAAGACTTACAAATCAAATATTAACTAAATATTTAATAATACTCAGAATTAACTTTTAGTTTCAGGTATGATAATTAAATTATGGTGACAACATTTTATTTTTATTTTTTTTTAAGATTATTTATTTATTTGACAGAGAGAAAGAAAGTGTACAAGTGCCCCGGTTATAACATTTTAAAAGTGTTTTTATCTTTTAGAATAACATACTGAGGGGCGCCTGGGTGGCTCAGTCAGTAAAGTGTCTGCCTTCAGCTCAGGTCATGATCCCAGGATCCTGGGATGGAGCCCCGCATCAGGCTCCCTGCTCAGTGGAGAGCCTGCTTCTCCCTCTCCCTCTGCCCCTCCTCCCTGGGCTCCTGCTCTCAATCTATCTCTCTTTCCTCTCTCTTGTTCACTCTTGTTCACTCTCTCTCAAATTAATGTATCTTAAAAAAAAGAATAACATACTGAAGTAATTACATATACAATGGTGTATCTGAGATCTGCTCTGTTTCACACAGGAGGGAAGAAGTGGGCAGATGGATGAACCTAGATTAGCCCAGAGTTAATAAGTGCTAAAGCTTGATGGTGCTATGCAGGGATTCATTCTGCTATTCTGTCTACCTTGTATATTTGAAGGTTTCCAAAATACAATTTTTAAAAAAAATATGAGGTATACATCAAAATAAATGGTACTTCAAGTATAACAGAAGTACTTTTAAGAATTTAAAACTTAACTACATGTTCCTTTGAGATGTTTTAACAAAATAATACTAACTAATGTCTGAACTAGTAGATATTTGTCTCAATTATTTAGCTAAAATGTTATGTTCTGTATGTAATGGTCGATCTCTTTATCAACTACAGCTAGTACACTGAAAACAGCAATTTATCAGAAAATGGAAAAGTAGTGACTTTAAAAATATAGGCAAACTGCCAGACTTTAGATGTTTTACTTCCAAAGTTTTTTGTTCATTTCATTTGGCACTAAGAAGACTCATGTTGAGCTATAGTGGTGCACAGAGTTTGGCTCAAATTCTTCAAGTATGGATAATACATGTGTAATTTAAATTATTGTATGATGAATCCTGTTAAGTGAGAAACAATTGTATTCAACACAAAAAGGTGAAAAGAACAAAGGCTTTGAAATTCAATGTCTGATCCATCACTTATTAGTTTTACATCATCTCAAGCAAGTTCTAGCTCCTTCATCTGTAAAATGAGAAAAATAATTTCTTCCATATAATGTTGTGATATGTGGATTTGATTATATTATAAAAGATTCAATATATTTTAATCTTTTATATAAACTACAGAAGTGTGGGTATACACACACACACACATTTCCTAGCACTGTTCTGTTAGTGTTTCACAGTAGCTAATATTCTAATTGTCAACATCCAATCATTATTCTGCTAGTATTGTTAGGCTACCTAATATTAAACTCACTTCTCCCCAAATGCCAACAATATTCCCCACTGGCATAAATAATAATTTGGAAAACATATCCACTCTGAACTAAGAAATCCCTTTATACACTGAAGCTATAAGTGTCCTTTATGTAATCAGCAGGACAAGAATTTGCCTATAACTTTTATTTACCTAAGTTGTAAAGATTTTGGATAAATAATATTGTTACAAATGTTTAAAGATAGGCTGCTTTCAGTCACATAGCCAAATTTAAGTTACATCTGGAATATCTTTGGTGTTCGAAGAATAAATCTACCCTAAAAAATATCAAAGTTTGGGCACCTGGGTGTCTCAGTCGGTTAAGCGACTGCCTTCGGCTCAGGTCATGATCCCAGGGTTCTGGGATCGAGCCCCACATCGGTCTCCCAGCTCAGCAGGAAGCCTGCTTCTCCCTCTCCCACTCCCCCTGCTTGTGTTCCCTCTCTAGCTGTGTCTCTATCAAGTAAATAAAATCTTTAAAAAAAAAAATCAAAGTAATTCACTGGACTAACGCTTCTATAAGAAAATTCTTACCCTTGAAGATAAAGTATCAACAAGAATGGGCTTCCTTCCAACTCACCTGATGCCCTAGGGCATATTGCATGTACCTTAAAGCTTTATTTTGTTATAACTTATCATGTTTTATCAGTCATTGCTTCACATACTGGTCCCATAGTTGGAATATGAGCTCCAAAAAGACAGAGGAAGACTTACTTTCTTTTTGTATCATCAGCATTTGCCTAGGGAGTGCCTGGCAGCAGCAGGTGCTTAATACGTGTTTGCTGAATTCACATATGAGTATATATACCTTCCTTCTCTAAGGACTTCTGGATCAAATCATTAAGTAACCCCTTGTTAAACACTCCATGATGGGACTGAGCCTACCACACCTGGGACCAGAACCTGAAGAGACTTCCATTGTGGTCTTATCCTTACCCCCTACTCCGCAGAGGACACATCTACTTCAGATCATTCAAGTTCAGCACAGACTATATCCCTGGGGTCCTCTTCCAAGCCTAGCCTTCAACCTGCAATACCAGCTAACAGTTACTGACAGCACTCTTTGTGTAACGTACTACACGAAACACAGAATATACTTTAGTTCATGTGTTCTTTACGATAACCTGGGAGTAAGTATTAGTATTACTCCCATCCTACAGGTTAAGGCTAAAGCTTAAAGAGGTTATGAAATATGTCCAAAGTCCCAAGGTCATAGAGCAGAGGCAGGATTTGAGCCAGGTCTGTCTAAATGTGGTCCACATTCTCAATCACTGACTCCCCTGAACAGAAGACTCCTAGTAAACAAAACTTTTCAAAAAAGACTCTGAAAGTCCCTTGAGATGATTTAAAATGTTTTTAAATAAGCTTTTAAAAGTGACATTAGTTCCCTTTGGGGAGTCCTTCACTTTTTCCTCTTACATTTTCTGATAACACGGGGACCCTAACCAACAGAAGCTACTCTAAGACGGCAGCAGAGTTGAGGATAGAAATCATGCTTAAAGACAAAAAATCTGAGCAGTCTAGAAATCTTGTGAACAAGACTAGAAAAATAAAAAGGAGAGATGCAGAATCTAATTGTATAAAGGACTAGATCGCTCTTAATGACTAACATCTGTATAGAACTTAAAAGCTACAAAGCACATACAAATACACACACTAATTTACTAAATAGGGATTTCCTAAGGTGCAAAGCTGCACCAGAACATAGGTGTCATATAGATCTGACACTGAAACTTTCATTAGAGCCAGCAGAAATAGTAAAGGCTCATGAGTAAGACAGTTTTTCCCAAGTTTAAATCTCAGCTTTGACAATTACTGCATGGCTTTAGGAAAGATACTATCAAAAAAAAGGGGGGGGCACCTGGGTGGCTCAGTCAGTAGGCGTCTGCCTTCAGCTCAGGTCATGATCTCAGGTTCCTGGGATCGAGCCCCACATCGGGCTCCCTGCTCCACGGGAACCTGCTTCTCCCTCTCCCGCTCCCCCTGGTTTGTGTTCCCTCTCTCGCTGTGTCTCTGTCAAATAAATAAATAAAATCTTTAAAAAAAAAAAAAAGGAAAGGTACTTATCAACCACACTGAGCCTCAGTTTCCAGGTATGTAAAATAGAAATAATACCTCCTGTGTAGCAAAATTATGAGAAAAACCATTAATGCATCATGCTGCCCAAAGCCATTAACCTAAGCACATCTGTTCAAGCAGCAGCAAAGAAACTAAAAACAATTAGAGAGCTGTGCTCAGGCTTAGATTCCCAGGCAGAAGTGGACTGCCTACATAGGGGTCCCCACCCAGAAATGGAGACCTGAAAAAAAACTGTTCTTCACCAGGGAAGGCTTCAAAGGCAAGCAACAAGAGTGGTTAGCACACACTCTTTTTTTTTTTTTTAACTAAGCCCTATGCCTAACGTGGGGCCTGAACTCATGACCCCAAGATCAAGAGTCTCATGCCGTACCGACTGAGCCAGCCAGGGACCCCGGACAGCACATACCTTCTAAAGTGTATAAGCCACTGGGAAACTATTAACCACTCCCAACTTAGATTAACCAAACTGCTTTCCTGACACCATGTTGGGATCAGTAACAGTCATTCTTAATGACTAAGGAAAAGTTTTCACCTAGAGTCGAGGTGAGCCAGAATGGAAATAGCACTTGTAACAAAAAGAGCTGGCCTCTTCCTGTTTCACCCTACAAGATACCCTGTGACACCTCCCTCTGCCACCTTCCTCAGTCAATTAATCCTTTAAAAACTGTTATTAAATGCAAACACAGCTCTAGGTCCAAGGCATACAAGGATGAACCATGAAGGTTCACAGGACAGTGAGGGCAAGAGATCAGTAACAGTAGCAACAGCCAGGATCTGAGAGTTTGCTGTGTGCCAGGCTCTTCAAGGGCTTGATATATTTAATAATCTAATTCTCACAACAAGCCTACAAGGTAGGCAGTAATACTGTCTTATAAATGAGGGGAAAAAAAAAAAAAAACAGAAAGATGGAGAACTGTAATAACTTGCAAATCCATTCAGCCACTAAGCAGTTAAGCTGGACTCAAACCCAGGTAGATAACATAATGTGATAAATGCTAGAACACCAGCATGGGAACATCGAGGCCCCAAAATTTAAGTAACCTGGTTAGTAATAGATGAAGTTAATAAATATATTTTAGGGGCGCCTGGGTAGCTCAGTCAGTTAAGCATCTGTCTCTTGATTTTGGCTCAGGTCTTGATCTCAGGGTTGGGAGATCGAGCCCCACGGCGGACTCTGCCCTCACCCACTGCTCCTCCCCCATACACTCGTGCTCTCTCTAAAATAAATAAAAATCTTTAAAATAGGGCTCCTGGGTGGCTCAGTTGGTTAAGCGACTGCCTTCGGCTCAGGTCATGATCCTGGAGTCCCTGGATCGAGTCCCACATCAGGCTCCCTGCTGGGCAGGGAGTCTGCTTCTCCCTCTGACCCTCCCCCCTCTCATGTGCTCTCTCATTCTCTCTCTCTCAAATAAATAAATAAAATCTTTAAAAAAAAAAATCTTTAAAATAAATAAATATGCTTTAAAGTCTTAGAAATCCTTAGAAATACACAAACAGAAGGTAAACAATGACACGAGCCCCATCTTTAAAACCTTCATGGACCATATAGATAATAGCTCAGGTTCACTACCTCTTAGCAGAAACATCAACAGCTGTTACATTTGGTTTTACTCATACAAAGAAGTTTAAAAACAAATGGTGAGTGATTAGGGCAATGCATTGCCCAAATGAAACCAGTTAGCATTATTAAACTGAATTACAATCATGACAAAAAAATGTGATCACACCATAAAATATCATGAAGCCACTCTCTGGCAGTGAATGGCTAAAAGGTATGGCCATTTTCTTTAACACATAGGTTTTACATGGGGTTGCTCTTCCAACTAAGACTTTTATTAGAGAAGAAGAAGCATCACACAATCAGGCCAACAAAGGTCTTTTTGAGGTGAGCCTGCCCACACCAGTTAATTAACCAGATGTTTCATTCAGTGACACATCTAATAGATAAGTTATTCTTTCTTGAAGCAACAGTCTCAGGAAGACTTTCTGGAATTAAACTGTCCTTGGCTGTACCCTGTGAAGAGATTAGTCCTATAGTACATGTTATCCTCATTATCTGCAAAGTGTAATTTAACATTTACAACATCAGCCCCATAGTCTTGTCTGCCTAATAAAACATTTCTCCTTGATTTCCTAATTCATTCAAAATTGAACTTGATCTTCTCCACAAAACAAGTTTACTCTCCAAATTTACTCATTTATTATTTTAATGCAACTTCCTTTCTCATTACTCAGCTTGCAACTCTCGTTGTTCCTGACTTCTCCATCTTTTCCACTCTGGATCTCCTCACGCCAGGATTATCAAAATAAGCTTAACTGGTCTTCCTATTCCAACTAACTTCTCCTTCTAATCCTTTTTCTAAGACTGAAAATTTACTCTTAAAAAGCAATGCTTTTACTTTGCTTTCCTCTGTCCCAGAACCAACGATGGCAACATACAAGATCACATAATAGAAGCAACATTCTCTTTAATAATCAAGAAGCCTGGGTTCCAGCCCCAATTTCTCCACTAACTAATCTGAATGATTCACTTAGATTTCCTTACCTGGAAAACATGAGTCCTAGGCTACAAGAGCTCTGCAATCCCTTATTTGAGAGCAACAAATCTCTTGTCCTGGAATTCGTGGTCCAACATAACTGAGCTAATCAAACTCATCTACAACTATCCCCCAGCAAGTATTCTCCTACCCTTAGCTACTGTCTATATGCTCCTGAATATGTCAGTCATGCTTGTGCTGTACGAACTCCTTCTTCTAAAATGACCTCACCCTTCTCTTACAAAAACATCCTCAAACAGAAGGGTTACAAGGAATTATGTTCTTCTTTGTCGTTTTCTGACATTTGCAATTTTCTTACGCTCTGTACTATGTATGTACTAAATGTTCAGGGGAAAACAAATTCCTAAACCAGAGCTATAAGGTAAAATTATCTCAACACACAAAGCCTAATCTGGTAATCATCAAAAATACGTCCTTTTTCTTCCTAGAGATTTTATTCGTTGTACACATTTGGCCCTGTTAACTCTAAAATTTAACCTGTGGCCCCCATGAAAGGACTCAATAGTTAATGAAATGATTTTATTTTGGTTCTCTTAAGTGCAGTCTAATCTATCAATGCTCAGCTGAAGTGGATACCACATATAGCTAATGTAGCTAAAGTACTTAATCTTAGTACATTAACAAATTCACTCCCTGTTTCCTAGAAACAACCGATTTTTAAACATCAAACCATATTATTTTATGAGCACCTAGTTCCAATAACATCGATTCAGTACTTTTGTAAGTTATTTTTTGTGAGCTGATCTGAGAACCCCCAATTACCATCTTCAACACCACACTGATAAGAAAGCACCAGCTGATGAAATAATAACTGGGGAGGAAGGCCAAACATGTTCTCCATTCCGCCAGTGATCATTCAGCTTGAAGAAAGGAGAAATCAATGACCCAGAGATAACACACGGACCTGATTCTGACATACAACAGAACAAATACTCATTTACGAAAAAAATCAGTGCCCCGTAACATCCTAAAAAGAGCAAAGAATGTGCTATCAGAAGGCCTGTGCCAAAGCCCACCATTTAATAACTTAGAGCCCAGGAAAGTCTCATAAACTCACATCCTCAGATTTCTCAACAGCAAAATGGGGATCACCCATAATGCCAGCCTTGTCTACCACAGAAGACCTCTGAGCCTCAAATAACGTAATTATGTACAAGTGTTCTGAAAACTGCAAAAATGCTTCACAGTACAAATTAAGATATTATGTAAGCAATATTCGTAAGACCAAATACTCACCAATTTTAAGTATTTATTACCAAATAAATCTACCTACTAGGAAAACGAAAATGACTAGAGAAGAATCATCCTTAATGATACCAATTTTCTAAATCTGGGTTTTTATACATCTTGCTTTTTCAAGTAGGACACACAAAACTCTACACAAACAATTTCAGGCAGTTAAGTGTCTGAACACCTTTTCTTAAAGATCTCTAGGGAGAAAAATTCCACAGCTCTCTTGGTATTTTTCCCTCTGGAACTGAACAACTCAACGTATAAAAAAGTTCTGATTTCCTTCATCTGATATAAAGAAAATAAAATACACCAAGCTGGTGTAAAACAGTAATTGGCTATAAAAAATTCTATTCTACAACAAGTTTTATGGCAGACACAGACAAAATAGCCAAGGTATAATGGACCTAAGCTTTTTCTCTTTCATCAAATCCCTCCTTGCAGAGGTGGAAACATACACTGCCTAAACAAAAGAAAAAAAAAATGCAGATCAGGGTTTCTTAACTTTCATAATGGAATACTAACCGTGACACTTGCCAACCTAGCATATAAAACAAGGTCTTCTTTTCAAACCATACCACAGGGCATCAGGCAAAAGCAAATATTAAGACAATTGATGCTAGAAAGAATTTAAGGCCCATTTAACCAAATTTCACAAGATCCATGCCTGTGTTCTTTTGGAAGAGCTGAATGTAACGTACCTGAACTATATAGTTCTTTCATTGTTAGCAGAATGTTTTTATTACTTGACTATGGTTATGCCTTAGGCTCTTACCAAGGGACAACATAAGAAATAAAGACTTAAAAGAATGTTTTTTAAAGATTTTATTTATTTGAGAGAGAGACAGAGGTTGAGAGAACGAGTGGGAAGAGGCGCAGAGGGAGAAGCAGACTCCTCACCTAGCAGGGAGCCCCAACGTGGGGCTTGAGCCCAGGACCCTGGGATCATGACCTGAGCCAAAGTCAGATGCTTAACCAACTGAGCCACTCAGGCACCCAAAAGAATGTTTTTATTCTGGCTTCCAAACTGTCCAATATTTTATTTCATACATCTTTTAATATAATATCTTCCTATATATAGCAAGCACTCTCTGTGGCACTTCACTGACTATTCACATGTTACAATTTATTGAAATTCTTATTTGCTTGTCTATCACCTCCCCCGGAACATTAAATTTAAGGGCAGAAACTATATTTTATTCAACATTATTTCTCAAATACTGAGGGCAGTGCCTAGCACATAAGGGAGATTAATGATCATTTATGTAATGAATAAATCATATACTTTATTTTTACTTTCCTAGGACATATGTTCAGTCCGAAATAGAAAATACATCTTCTTTAAAAAAAGAAGTCACATCTTTCACTTATTTATCTTCTCCACTCTTCCTGGAAGCTTCCTTGCTTATTAGCCAGGAATTAATAAATATTTGATGATGAGGAAGACAATGACAAGAACAATTATGCTAGTGGTAGTGGTGGAAAAACCAATTATCCTCATCAAAACAACACAGAGCAAGCATTTTGTTCATCATCAAAATCAAATACAAAAATAGTAAGCAATCGTCCTTATATATTAAAATTATACATCGTTATTTTCCTATTTTCTAGGTTTCCCAACATTGGTTAGGAGATTTTGCTTATGATCTCCTACACCAGTAAGCCTAAAAAGAATCAGTCAGTCGTTAAGCGTCTGCCTTCAGCTCAGGTCATGATCCTGGGGTCCTGGGATTGAGTCCCACATCGGGCTCCCTGCTTGGCGGGAAGTCTGCTTCTCCCTCTCCCACTCCCCCTGCTTGTGTTCCCTCTCTCCCTCTCTCTTTGTCAAATAAATAAATAAAATCTTTTTTAAAAAAAGAATCAGTTCCTCCAGAATCTAGACTGGCTACAGTAATTCATCTAAGAAAAATTAATCACCTGCCATAGAATATTTACATTTCAAAAACCTAAAGCTTACTGCCTTTTGCCCCTATGTCCATGATTTCAGATGATAACTTTCCCTGGTTTTCTCCTGCTGAGGATGACTGCCTGGAGAATTGGACTCTATCCTTCTGAACCTGCCAGGTGCTTGGATGAAGATAAGGAGAAAGCAGGGAGCCAAGAGTGACAGTGATCTCCTATCCTGTAGAGGACACACCTGCCATTCTGATGCTCAGTGTGTGTTTGCCATGGTCCTGCCCTAATTCCAACTCTGGTTTTAGGTTATACCTGGCAGAAACAATATTCTTGATTAGCAAGTCTAGCTTTACACATTATCCTATGGCAGACACACATGCACAAAAGGAAGAAAAAGGAAAAAAAAAAAAAACCCTCCTATTCATATGTAAAACTAATATTTATCACAATCAGGGATGATTTGATCCCTAAGCAGTACAAGCACTCAATGAAGATAAAACATTGAGAAGAAATTCCTTTAAGTGCATCTATCAAGATAAGCTCTCTTCCTCAATAAAATCATTTGGTTTGTAGGCTGGACAGGTTTCACTTTTCCAGAGTAATAGTATTTGGAAAGTATACATCCTTATGGCCTAAAATGGCCCATGCCAGAGTTCAGAGATAAAGCAGATGAAGAGGTGTATTCGACACCTAGAAACACTCACTCCAGCACACAGATTCAAGGAGCCCGAAGCAATGAATACTTGCTTAACACCACTGAATGTCAAAATAGACCAGCAAGAATGAAAAAAGTGGATGCCTTTTCATCACCTTGTTGAGTCTCTGAAAGCACATCTTTATTCACATGACATTAAAAAGAAACATATTTCTGGAATTGATGTGTATAAAAGTGTTAACTATTCATACAAGCAACTTTTAAAAGCATGTTTTGGAATCATATCTACCTATTTAGATATTAGACTTAACTCAAAAAGGAATATCTTAGATAAAAAGAACCCTTCTTTCCTCAGCATCAAAAGGATTCCCTTTCTGAACGCTTCAGCTCAAATAAGAGTATACTTAAAGAATAAAACTCTTATTTCATTAGGCAGTAGATGTCGATAATAATTAGATCCTGAACTCTGCCCTTTTTCTTGTCATGAGAATGTCCTTAGCACGACATTCAAGATTTTGCACTATCAATTTGAGCATTCTAGCCTCTACTCCAGTAATCCCATTATTTATTCATTCATTCAACAAAAATACATGGAGCTCTAGTAATAAACAAGACCAAAATGATCCCAATCCCTCAAAGTTCACATTAAAGTGCTCTCCAGGCAAACCAGTCAATTCAGTGTATCTCCCAAACACTCATTCAGCAAGTATTTACTGGATAGGTTAAATGCTGGGCAGTTTTAGACAGTTTTATAGAGATAGAGCAGTAAACAATGGGACAAGATTTCTTTCCTTTACAAAGTTCACAACCTTGTGAATGAAGAAATGTACCTGTCTTTTTGTACTTTTCTGCTATGTTCATGTCAATTTCCCCTTCTCTTTACCTCTGGACACCTTCCCTTCTCCTTAGCACCAACCAGTCCTACCAAATTCCATTTATACCATAGTTCAGATACCATGTTAACTGGATTGCTGGTGAAGAAATGGGAGACTCAAGCAAGACTTAAATCTGTGTGTGGGTATAGGAAGGTTGGGAGGGGTGGTCAGCTAAATTTAAGAAATTAAAGAGAATTAAGGGATTCTGGGCAGGTTCTTAAGGCCGAGACAAAGAGTCAATATAGGAAATTTGTGACTACACCTGGGGTAATTACCATACAAGCAAGACAGAAACCCAATTACCAGACTGAGGCACAAAGTTAACACAGGATCAACAGCAACAGTATTTGCTATCAAGTAAGAAGCTAATGAGTCAGGGTTCTTAAAATCCTCCAAAGGACAGAACTGGCCCCTCAGGACTAGGCTGATCCTTTAAGCAGAAATCAAATACTCTCAGCAATGAAATTAAAAGGAATGTGTCTTTGCAAACCACATATGTGATAAGAGGTCAATGTCCAAAATATATAAGGAACACATACAACTTAACAGCAAAAAATAATCAGATTTTTTAAACGAGCAAAGGACCTGAATAAACATTTTGCCCAATAAGACACACAAATGGCAAACAAATACATAAAAGATACTTAACATCACTAATCACCAGAGAAATGTAAATCAAAACCACAATGTGATATCACCTCATACCTGTTAGGATAGCTACCATCAACAAGAGATAACAAGTGTTGGCAAGTGGATAGAGAAAAGAGAGCCCTTATTCACTGTTGGTGGGAATGTAAATTGGTACAGCCATTATGGAAAACAGTATGGAGGTTCCTCAAAAATTTAAAAATGGAACTACCATGTGATCTAGCAATCTCATTCCAGAAGCAATCTCTCCCGGGTATACATACAAAGGAAATAAAATCAGTATCTCAAAGAGATACACTCCCATTTTCATTGTACCATTATTTGCAATAGCTGACATAGGGAAACAACCTAAGTGTCCATCAAGGGATGAATGGATAAAGAAAATGTGCTACATATATACACACTGGAGTATTATTCAGCCAATGGAAAGAAGGAAATCTTGCCATTTTGGACAATATGAATGAACTTGGAGGACATTATGCTAAGTGAAAAAAGCCAGGCAAAGCAAGGCAAATATTATATGATCTCACTTATATGTGAAATCTAAAAAAAGATAAACTCATAGAACCAGCAAGTAGAATGGTGTTTGCCAGGAGCTTGGGGAATGAGGGGTAAAAGGGAGATATTGGTCAAAGGATATAAACTTCCAGTTAGAAGACAAATAAGTTCTGGGGATCCAATGTATAGCGTGGAGACTAGACTCAGTAATACTGTTTTCTATACTTGAAATTTGCTAAGAGAGTGATCTTAAGTGTTCTCGCCACACCAAAACAAAAACAAAAAAACAAAAAAAAAGTTAACTTTGTGAGGGGATGGGTGTGTTAACTGATTACGGTAATGATTTCACAATGTATATCAAACCATCACATTGTACACTTTAAATACATACAATTTTTATTCATCAATTATACCTCAATAAAACTCAGAGGGGAAAGAAATTTAGGGGTCTAGAGTCAGGATTATTATTACATTGAGGCCTCAGATTCTCCAAGGAAAACAAAGGTCTCCAATTAGAAATTCCAGATTACCAATTGGCATGATATGCCTTCCCTTTCCTGGTAAATTTAGTCAGTAAATAGAGAAGATGGGTCAGAGAAATTATACTCCAGTGGTGAAGATGTTAATAGTGATGTTGGTTGTGATAAAAGTAATAGTAGAAAAGTTAAATTGTAATAATAATAATAATGTCTCTTTATATTTATTGATCACCTAAAATCTTAAAAAAGACCTTTGAATCTACTATCTCATTTCATTTCATAAAATCCTATGAGGAAAGCAAAGCAATGATTACTTTTCTAATGACATCAACAATATTAGCTGCATCATTTCAGTGACCTTACGGTAGAAAAAGCATTTGTAGGATAAGCATCATTCATTTATAGCATGTCTAACAGAAATGTGCTTCAGGCTGTAACTGGATCCTTAAGACATCAGGACATTTCCTAGGGCTGCAAATCCAGTGGTGAACAAGAGACTCCCAAGTGTAGGCTAACAGGAATAAGTGTTTTTCCCCCAAACTTACCAAATTATTTAGGTTTGTTTAGAAACATTTACGTGTCTCAGAAACATCAATAAAGTTCTTGGGCTTTCTCTGTTACTGTCAAAAAGATTTTTTTAATTAAAGAAAATGTAATTTAAGAATGCTATTAGTAATGTATCATAATCTCAGAAAGCAAAGCTAGAGTTAAAATGGAAGATTTATATAGATGAATCTCTGTGAAATGACCAGGTCTTTGTTTCTTTTTCAGAATTCTCTCTTGATTTCTTCATATACCTACAACTCCATCTCAAACTTTAAAACAAATCATAACAGATATACATCCTATTACCATTATTCAAATGAGGCATACTTAATATTACACTACAATTCAGGCACAAAAGCATAAGTATCATCTGATTCAGCAGATATATATCCAATTGCGGGAGACCTTGGATGTTCATTTCTGTCTTAACGTATGTCAGAGAGTGACAGAAAGATAGAAGGAACTAAAACTAATGGAAACCTTGCTGCAAGTATTTCTAGTGATCAAAATAACTATATATAGAACATGAATTACACTAGTACCATAATTCAAATCTTCACACTTCCTCTCTCACGCTCCACTCCAGAAGCTCTTTTAATACTTAAACAGCCTGGTGTTAAATGGATTCCATTCTTGAATTCTGGCAAGCAATTTGAAGCTTTCATACTACTAATAAAGGCATATTGGTAGTACTATAGTTACAAATTTAAACAAAATTATGTAAATATCAAGCAACAGTGAGAGCAATTACTGTTTCCACAGGGTAAGTCCTGCAAAGGGACAGCTGGGCATTTTATCTTAGACATGAGGGGGTTGGGGAAAGGCCAGAGCCAATGGTTCACCCACCAGGTTGCCATCTGGCCTGGGACCAAGCAGAACAATCAAGCCCGGCAAAAGAAGTCACTGTGTTGTGCCTCCAAGTGGGCATTAGCTTTATCCCAATGGACACTGTTAGGAGGCACAGTTTCATGCCCTTCTTCTACCGTATGAATTCTCCCCCTGTGCCAGGCGGATGAGGAGAAGATTCGGTCACAGTCATTGTTGGCCTGACCTCAATTAAGATACTTGTCCCATTTGGAAAAAAGGAGTTTAAATGGCTCCTGTTCTATAAACTCCCAAAGAATCCAAACCCAAACCAAAATTGCAGGCAAATGAAGGGAAGGATGGAGTTGGCAGGGGTCATGAGCTTGGCAGGAAAGGGAAAACAGGAATGGAAATCCTGAATCTCTTCACACCACATCATTAAAAACCTGGAATACAGGGGAGAAACAGAAGGATGAGTCACATAATAACAGATTCTTGTTTTATTTAGTAGCTCATCTTAGGATCTAGTAGTTGACATGGCTTGGTAGTAAATGAAGAATAAGTGAATAGGTATTCAGCTTTAGGTCCTGGGTGAACAGAGTAACAGTCATGCATGCTAACAGAGACAAAGACATCCCCAAATAACTCAAACTCTTTTTCCATGATTGGAAATGAGGACTCCTGTCCCTGAACACCCAACTCCATGTATTCCAAGCAAACTGTCTATAAGATTTAGCTAAAAGTGTACGTGAAATATGTGAAAGAACCACATCCCCCCAAAAAATCTCTATGAGCAAAAATATTAGCCGTATTTTCTCCCCGTGTGTAAGAGACAGGGATGCAGGCTGGCTGAGCAACATGTAATGGGATGCTGTGATATGAAGAGGCCAGGGCAATCATTAGGCTCCCTGGGCATTCCCGGCCACTCACTCTCTTCTCCACCTCTCCACCTGAAGGGAAAGAGTGCTCCCTGTCTAAAGCTTAAGCCCTTGAGACCACAGTTCCTCACCTCACTACCCTCTCTACCAAAGTACCTCATTGGCCCTATTTGTGCACATACCCAGAAAGGGTGTGTCCGAGATCAAGTCGGCTTGATCCTACTGGCTAAAGCTGTCAGGAGAGTAACTGTCTATGGATGACATCTACCAAAGGTCCATGGAGAGGACATCATTCACATGTAGGCACACTTTCAGAGCCTTTTGAAGTCTGTCAGCCAATGCTTTCTGTCCCAAGATTTTGGAAAATCAGCCCTTCCTCCTAGATACTTAAATGTATTCACCCTGCCACCACCCTGAAGCAGTGGTGTCTCATTCCATGGGTTTCCTGCTCAGCAAATCCTTAAACTACTGTTTCCCAAGCACCCAAACCCACACCTCTACTTCAAAATTTAACAAGCTTACTCTCCCCTCTCCTCCTTTCCTGTCTGCCAACATTCACACCTACCCTAATGATCTCTCCCCATCCCTCCGCTGACTTTTTACTCTGCAGTTTTGCTCCATTTCTTAAATAATCCCATGTTCTTGCACATTTATCTCACCCTCCCAAAGTGAGGCCTTCCTATCACCACATGCCTCTTAAAATTTTATACTTCCAGGAAGTACTGCTTTTGATTGCTCTTTCCCCAGCTAAATACCATTACTCGTATATTTTAGATGATTCTGAAGCAGCTCCAATCACATTTCCCCTCTATTAAAGATATACCATTTTTACTTAGCAAGAATTATACTCTGATATCCTTCTCCAAACTGTTGATCAGTTCACTCTCGCATGGAATTTTTCCTGTAACCAAAGTTACACGGAAGAAAATGTTGCTAAATATTCAGTCTGAGAATAAGTAACAAGTGAAACTGTATAGTCCACGGAGGAATTAAATATGGTGAACTTAAGAACATTAGCAACGTAGTCTAACAAGAGAGTTTCACCAGAAAAGACAACAATGAAATACTCCAAGTAGACCTATAATGATATATTAAAATGATGGAAACAATAAATAGCAGAAATCAATACTTATTGCAGGGCTTCGAGGAGTGTTTTTAGACTGAAGAAATCCCAACATCTCAAATCCACAAAGAGATTTTGCTGAAAAAAATTTTTAAATTTTTACTTTGTTTTTACAATATATACAGGGATGAAGTCATCCTTTGGGGAAAGTTTAACACCATTTCAATAAACACATGTACAACTATTTGATTATACATTATTTGGCACATTTAGTACCTTTTTCACATTACTTATCTATCAGAAACCCAGTTAGGTTTCCAGGATCCTAAAGTGTGGGATTTATTCCTTCTTATTATTAAATTATATCTTTAAATCTTTAAAAAAAAAATTTGCTTTTAGGGGTCCCTAGGTGGCTCAGTCAGTTGAGCATCCAACTCTTTTTTTTTTTAAGATTATTTATTTATTTATTTGACAGAGAGAGATACAGCGAGAGAGGGGACACAAGCAGGGGGAGTGGGAGAGGGAGAAGCAGGCTTCCTGCTGAGCAGGGAGCCCGATGCGGGACTTGATCCCAGGACCCTGGGACCATGACCTGAGCCTAAGGCACTCAACCAACTGAGCCACCCAGGCGCCCTAGCATCCAACTCTTGATCTTGGCTCAGGTCATGATCTCAGGGTCATGAGATAGAGCCCCCTGTTGGGCTCCATGCGGGAGCCTGCTTAAGATTCTCTCTCCGGGCACCTGGGTGGTTCAGTCCGTTAAGCATCTGCCTTCAGCTCAGGTCATGATCCCAGGGTCCTGGGATCGAGTCCCTCATCCGGCTCCCTGCTCAGCAGGGAGTCTGATTCTCCCTCTCCCTCTGCTGCTCCCCCTACTTGTGCTCTTTCTCTCTCTCAAATAAATAAAATCTTAAAAAAAAAAGATTCTCTCTCCCTCTCCCGCTGCCCCTCCCCCCACCACGTGCTCTCTCTCAAAAAACCAAAATACAAACCAATAAGAGCCTGTTTTAATTTCAATTGTCTGATAAAAGTATAATTTAGACAGCACCACTGACCAGCCCTTTTTTAAAAAGATTTATTTATTTATTTGAGAGAGAGAAAGAGCACGAGTGGGAGGGGCAGAGGGAGAGAGAATCTCAAGCAGACTCTGTGCTGAGCGTGGAGCTGACTCGGGGATCGATCTCACAACCCGGGGATCATGACCTGAGCTAAAATCAAGAGTCGGAAGCTTAATAGACTGAGCCACCCAGGCGCCCCCAGTCTTAAACTACAATATACAGTTACCATAACGACGTCATTTTACTCTTTTGGAAAATAAAATATCTTAGTCGAATCATCTTGGAACACAAATGTAGTATCACTCAGTCAAACCCTTTTGAATTCCAGCCATGTTAGGTTTCCTCCACATGCTTCAAAGCAGTAAAATCAAATTTCCTACATTTCTATGTCCCTCGTTGCAAGGCAGTATCTCCCATAGATACCTAATCATGTTTATTAAATCACGCTGCAAAATGACAACAGTAAAATGATTTCTAAGATCATTTCCATTTTTAGATCCACTCAAAACAACGGTGTAGCGTGACATGTTGACAAGGAACCTGGTGGAAGCTTGTATTATTTGCAAAGTTAAAACTTCTCTCAGGCTACTTACTACTTACAAAAGGAAAAGGTATTTATGATGAAGAGATAGGATGGACCACCACCTTAACCAAGTGATCAAATATCACCAATAAATCACACTGACATCACACACCTCCTGATGTGATGCAACAGGAAATTCACACCATCACTCATGGAGTACCCTTATGAAATCGTCCAACCTTATAAGTTATCTACTACTGTGTGAAAATTCCCCAGCACTCAGCAACTTGAAAAAACAATAATAATTTATTAGCTCTCACTGTTTCTGTGCATCAGTTATTCAGACAGACCCCAGCTGGGACTGTTGATCTCTACTACATCGAGGACCTCAGCCAGCAGAACGAAATCATCTGAAGGCCCATTCACTCACACATTGGGTTGTCAGCTGAGACCTTAACTGTAACTGTCTAACATCATCAGAGGACCTACGTTTCCTCACAATGTGCTGGCTGGGCTCCAACGGCAAGCATCCCCGGAGTGAGTGAGTGAGTCTTAAGGCACAGAGCATGACTTCCACCTCACTGCAATGGTCAGCTGTCACAAGTCCTTGCCCACACCCAAGGGGAGGGAACAGACTCCACCTCTCAGGTGAAGGATGTTAGTCACATTTTAAGAAAAGGACATGAGGGGCGCCTGCGTGGCTCAGTCGGTTAAGCATCTGAATTTTGAATTCAGCTCAGGTCATGATCTCAGGGTCATTAGATTTTGCCCCCTGTCAGGCTCTGCACTGGGCGTGGAGGCTGCTTAAGATTCTCTTTCCCACCCCCTCTGCGCATCCATCCCACCCTGGGGCTCATGCACACAATCTCTCTCTAAAAAAAAAAAAAGAAAGAAAAGGATGTGAGATGGGCTAATCAGTGCAGCTACTAATAATCTGAAAGAAATAATCTGCTACAACCAGAATCTAATCACTAAGAAGCAATCAAGACAAATACATAATGTGGAATATTCAACAAGACAACCAGCCTGAATGGTTCAAAAAATGTATTTCACAAAAGACAAATGAGATGGGGCATGTCCTTCATCTGTCCAATACAACTTTCTGTGATGATGGAAATATTCTGTATTTGTGCTGTCCAAGAGAATGGCCACTAGCCACATATGGCTACTGAGCACCTGAAATCGGGCTAGTGTGACTAAGGAACTAAATTTTTTATTTTATTAAATTGTAATCTATTTAGTCACATATAGCTAGTGGCTACCATACTGGACAGCACAGGTATAGATCAGAGGAGGCCTGTCCTGAAGAGACAGGCTAACCAAATATAATGCATTTGCCTTGGTAGATCCTAGCTCAAACAAACAAGGAAAATCTATGAGAGGCAATTTTAGTACAACTAGAGAAACTGGAAAATGGACTATACAATTGATGAAGTCCTGAATCAGTGTTAAAATTTTTTATTATAAAAGTGGTATAGTGGCTATGTAGGAGAATATCCTTGTTCTTCGGAGATAATGTAGTCAGTGATAAAGCATCTTGATGTCTACAGCCTACAATGAAATGAATAGGGGGAGAAAAAGCATACGTGTGTATGTATCTATACACAGAAAGACACATACATTATACATATGGAGGGGAAGGAAGGAAAGAATGAATTCAAATGTGGTAAAATACTGACAGTTGGGGAATTTAGATGAAGCATATGTGGGGGTGCTTACTGTACTATTCATTCAACTTTTCCATAGGTTTAAAAAATTTTTAATAGAAAGATGTGGGGGGATTAAATTTTCTTTCTTTTCTAATACCTACTATATTTCTTACATAAATTGTATTATCAAAATTAGCTATGGTTTCATGTTTTATGACTTGGTACTGTGTAACTCCTACATTTTCAATGGATTTCAATAGTAACCATGTTGTTATGATACACCAAGTGTCCCAATATTTATGTTTTGAGGGGTGCCTGGGTGGCTCAGTCAATTAAGCATCCAACTCTTGGTTTCGGCTCAGGTCATGACCTCAGGGTCCTGGGATCGAGCCCCACGTTGGGCTCCATGCTCAGCAGGGAGTCTGCTTGAGATGCTCTCGCTGCCCCTCGCCCACTCGTGCACATGCACATGCTCTCTTTTTCTCTCTCTCTAAAATAAATAAATATATTTTCTTTAAATATATATTATATATATATATATGTTTTGATTGACTGATGAAGTTTAAAAAAGAACATCTGTAGGGGGGTGCCTGGCTGGCTCTGTAGGTAAAGTATGCAACTCTTGATCTCGGGATTGTAAATTCAAGCCCCAGACTGGGTGTAGAGATTACTAAAAAAAAAAAAAAGAAAGAAAGAAAAAGGAACATTTATTAGTCAATTGGGAAGCAGAATTACTCCCTGCCAAATAAAGTTATATCATGCTTTTGAAAAAATTTTTTTACTACTTCCAGATACTTTTTATTGAGGTATAGTTGACATATAACATTGTATTAGTCTCAGGTATACAACATTATGATTCAATATTTTTATATGTTGCAAAATGATCACCACGTTAGGTCTAGTTAAGTCCTAGTTATATCATGTTTTCAATGTAGCAATTAGCTGTATTTTTAGAATGTTGATCTGATTCAACACAGAAATGATTTTACACAATAAATAAAATACTAAAGGCCTAAAGTATTTAATACGAATCAATTAAGATATATACAAAAAAAGAATTATATTGAAATGAAAATGTATAAATAAAAAGAAAGATACGAGAATCAGCAAGTTAAATCTCCATATACTAAAAAAGTTCTCAAGCCCTCTTAAACCTCAGGTTGTGTTTTCACTATAAAATTATAATTAGATGTTTCTGATATAAATTTAACTCAACTTAAAATAGATTTTTTTTTTTTTAGGAAAAAGTCATAATCATAGCTAGGTAATAAGAAGAATAGGTATGTATGCTAATGATATCAGATAATGACATCTGACTGGGTTCAAACACCCAACCTTCCAAGTTGGTTATAAAAACGAAGAAGGCAATGAAATGTGGAATATAATATTTAACAACTCTAAAGGATGGCACATCTGGATCAGTTCCAAACTAAACGGAGAGACTGGGCCTATTAGAGAATACAGAAATAGCCTGACTGTTGCTTAGTCTTCCAACAATGGATCCTTAGGGCATGAGAATAAGAGGCAGGAACAGACTTGACATGCAAGGCAACCTACCACCTTGCACCACAGTGACTGTGCTGGATTTACAACAAGGGGCCTCTGTTCCTTAATGGAAAATACTCAAAGATTCTAAACTCTGGTGGCTTTGTAAAGGTAATGATGCTCCTCTCAGCTAGGTGCTAAAAACTAAAAAAACTAAAAAAAGGTAAATTCACGAGGCTACACAGACACATGCTACATGGCACCCTCCTTTCTCTGTCCCATTTTAGCCTGGTACAAAATTTTAGGGAGGCTCTTCCATGCCATAATGCCACTGTTCTAGTTTAGACTTCAAAGTCACAAATTCCAGACACATTTCACACTCAGGATATACCTATCCCATGCCTCCTCCACTTACTTATGTCTACCATTTTTTGTTAAACTATACAAAATGATTTATCTCCCAAGTAGCTTCCCTGGTACTGTGAAACAAGCCATGACTTTCTCATTTTTTATCCATAACAATACTCAGCACAGTATTTGTACAATGCCAGAGTATAAAAGATACTATATCAGAAAAGTTATCTGTAGCTAGATGAGAGGTCAAGAGACAATCTACTTAAATTAACATGGTTCTAGGCAAAAGCAAATTAAGAAACCTGCCAGGATTAGTAGGAGAGAGGACAAATATCAAACAAAAGCTATCAGGACCACAGACGGACTGATTTTATGAAAACTAAAATGAACAGGCCTTTGAAGACCTATTCTTTCTTAAGTCTATGACTCAGTGTAAATCATCAAAGTTGTATTTTCTGGGCTTGGTAAAGCTTCAATGTGACAAAGTAGGAAAAAAGTATGAGACACTGAAATTATTGAGGATAGGAGAGGGAGAAATAAACAACAGGAGGCCAACAAAAACAAAAAATGAAGAAAACAAATTTCTTCAGAAAAGAAGTGTGATCCGGGCACCTGGGTGGCGCAGTTGGTTAAGCACCAACTCTTGATTTTGGCTCAGGTCCTGATCTCAGGGGCACGAGACCCTGCGTCAGACCTGACACTCAGCGCATAGTCTGCTTGGGAATCTCTCTCTCCCCCTCCTTCTGCCCCTCCTCTCCACACTCTCACTCTCCCTCTCTAAATAAATTTAAAAAAAAGAAGTGTGATCATTAGCATTACAAAGAAGTGCTTTTCAAAATGTCTACAGGGAGTTAAAGGAATCAGAACAATCTCATATAAATGAGATATAAATCTCATATAGTATTTTTGTTTTAAATACATGCCTGCACTTGGAGAAAAGTTTTAACAGAGAAATAAATACTCTTCAGTGATTTGTGCTGGTGTTTTAAAAAAGAAGTTTAAGAAAAAAAGAATGTGATACTGACCCTGAGACCCTTGTCCAAGTTAAAAGCTAAGTGAAACTGATTTTCATCCAGGCTCAAACATACAAAATAAGACTCCATAGGGTCATTCATATATACATCTGACTTGATTCTCCGAAATAGGAGAAATCATTCAATCATTATTACCAAAAGGAATTAGTCTTAAGTTGTAGATGTTCATAACATTTCCTCTAACCTTAAAGACCAGCTCACATTTTAAGAGTCTCAGATTTATACTTTTCAAATTCTACAGATCAAACAGCAATCCCTGGTTTTTGACAAAGGGGACGATGACGATGGTGATGATGGTGGAAAAATATAATGGCAGCAGCTAAGGTTTGGTGTGAAGTGAAGAACGAGACTGCATGATGGCTTTTTGCAGTACACTCAAAAAATAACAGTGTGTTTATACAGTTAAGGAGCACCTAAAGACTGTTATTTAAAATATATATCCATGCTAATGAGTTTACAAAATGGAAAGAGAATGAGATATAAATAGAATCAAGAGAGTTCTTGCCACCTTTTCCACAAATTAATTTTGTAGAAATAGACTAGTTCCACTGAGGTCTGGAGAATACTGCTTACCAGTGGTATTTTATGGAAAAAAAAAATAAAACCCACAAAATTTGTTTCTGCTATAAAATTTACTTTGAAGTTTTCTATTCTAAAGCCACAGGTTGTACACAGGACAAGCCCATTAAATGACAGAGAAGAGCGGTACAAATGAAACCCTCCTCAAGGAACATCCTACTGAATGGAAAACACAAAAGTTCACAATAACAGGTCGGGCTTGGTCCATAAACAAGTACTTTATACCAACACTGTGAGTTTCTCTAGTCTTCATAAGAGCAAACCTAAATGCTCTATTTTTCCAATACATTAAGAAAGTTTTATATTCACCCACCCCCCAACATCAAATACTTGTTTCAAACTGTGATATGTCTTAGTCTCTACTAAACATAGTTGTTGTAATAAGGAAATTTAAAAGATTGCTGGCTATAGCACTCCTTCCAGGAATACCTGTCAAAATGCCCATTTGTCAGTTTCAAGCTGTCTGGAAATGTATTTTCCCCATAGGGTTTCCCAACGTAAAAACACATCAAGTAGAAAAATATATTACAGAATTATCTTTCCCCAGAGAATAAAAGCTAGATATTTTGGGGTTGTTATTTTACAAACAAAGTTTTCCATTAGATTTAGAATAATGTAAAGAAATGATAAACATTATCCAAAAAATTAGAATGGTGCTACTCTTCCACTGTAGTTGAGAAGTGACATAGATTAAAATCAAGGACTTGTAGAATATTAGAGCTGGGAAGGAATCTTGGAGATACCCAACTTTTTAAAGACTGTTCTGGGTTATACAATTAATTACTGAATAATCCTGGGGGAATAGGTAAAGATTGGGATCCGTGAATTTTAAAAGAGATTACAGCAGTTTCCTAGCAAAATACACAAAGTCGGGTATGGAGTAGTTACCAAATATTAATTAAAGAATACCACTTTAAAAGTTGGATTCTTGATATGTTAAAAGTCACAAAATTATCAGAACCCAATTTTTTAAAAGGAGGAAAAAATTTTAATGTCAAATCAAGCAAATATAATCTCTTTGGCTATCCATCCACACACACCCATATAGGAAAACTTTTTCCCTACCCATATAGGTGGATAGCTAACATTAAACAATATTGACAGTTGTCTCATGAAGTCATCTTAACAATGAAACCCGGGAAAATACCATACAATAGTAAAAAAAGACAAAAAGAGAAGGTCTGGTACTCTCTGCAGGTTTTCTAGGTTTACGCGCCTTTTGATTAGGTCGAAAAAGAAAAAGGAAAAACAAACTAAATGGGCCAAAACCATTTCTTAGACACATACTATTTTAATCAGACTATACTTTTAACACTTACAGATGAAATTAAAATCACTGAGCATTTAAAATAGAAAATAAAAATTAGGCACAGCTACAGTTGTTCATAATTGCAGTGGCAAATAATTCTCTGGAAGATTCTTAAATTCTTTGTGAAGAAATAGCCCATTTCCTTTTCCATATGCCCTCAAGTTAAACCAAACATTTACTTTATGTTCCAAGAACCAAAAAGAGAAGGACAGGAGTTATCTTTCTATAGAATAATGTTGGTAAAATAAATTGGTGTATACTTATCAAAAACCACACAAAATAAGAGATATAATCAGGTACATGTTATAAATCATTCCTCCATCATTAAGACAAAATAGCAATTCTACTTCTGTAAATTTTATCCAGGATTCTCATTAAAATACATACAACAAGGAAGAGATAAATGAAAAATGCATTTTTGTGGAAATATTTAAGGGAATCATTCAAAATTTCAGTTAAAAGGGGCGCATGGTGGCTCAGTCAGTTAAGCACCCAACTCTTGATTTCAGCTCAGGTCATGATCTCAGGGTCATGAGACTGAGCCCCGCATCCATGCTAGGTGTGGAGCCTGCTTAAGATTCTTTTTCTCTCTCTGCCCCCCCAAAGACCCCCAACTCATGCTTTCTCTCTAAAAAAAAAAAAATTTTTTCAGGTAAAATAAGCAAATTAACTTTATGGTTATCAATTAACTTTCAAAAGTTCAAACAAATATGGTATAAGACATTATTGTTGGCAAAAATTAAAACAAAACATTCCCACAGAAATATCTTAAAAGCAAGATACATTTTAAGATATTAACATATAAAAGGCATTTATGATTTAAAATAGTCTCTGTAAAATTATTCTATACATGTCATAAGAATATTCAAGATTCTGTTGAGTTTCTCCTCAAACAATGAACATCTCTAAATAGTAACCATATTTTCAGTCCTTTGTCTAATGCTAGCATTCTCCAGAATCTGAGTACACAGCAAAATGAACTGAACACAGTACAAAAAAATTTCCTGAGCATGCTGACCAAAGACATGTTTCATTATTTTTCAAAGGTCCTTCCAGTTTTATTTTACTCCGAGCAGCTGAATAATATCCAAAATAGTTCCACCTCCATAATTATTTGTAATTTTCATACTTTTAATTGGATTCAATTCATTATAAAAACCTGGATCAAGAATCACTTAATAATACCCTAATAGGCAACAGTGAATCTAATTCACTTTACCACATTTTGAAAATGTGCAAAATGAATTAGAAAAAAGCAGGGAAAGAATAGATAGCATTATTCATACTATTAAAAAATTCATAATTACCATGGCACATGATAAAAACAATGTACTAAAGCATGGCTTTTGAGGCCCTTTTCATGAGTGTTTTTTTAAATGAAAATATCAGAAAGATCTCATTGTCTTATTCATAGGTTGTTATTTTACACAAATCTTGAAAACTGTACTCTAATGACAGGAATGGACAGAAAGCCACCCATGCGCCCCTTTCAACTGAAATTTTGAATGATTCCCTTAAATATTTCCACAATTACATTTCAATGTAAAATTGAAATACTCTCACCTTTGCTGGCCTTTTATTTCAGTTCAGTTTCTCCATGGAGTCAGTTATAAACTACTTTAAGACAATGAATGGTTCAACTTACTAAATCTGTGAGATGTTTAAAGGGAATAATCATAGCCTACATTTAAAAGACCGTATAAGAACTTGAAAAACAGGCATGTTTGCCAGAGGTTTTATTCTAAATAACAGAGTACATTCTGATTGTCTCCATGATTAAACTTTTTCAGAGTATTTCAATTTAGGTCCGATAAAAATTGTGGCCACTATTACATTTTTCCTTTTCAGACTGAGAGTTGAGGTGTTATTGGTACAAAATTCACAATGGAATATACAAGACAGGAATTCATTTATTTCATCACTTAACACATGTTTATTGAGCTCCTATCACACACAAAATCACCACTCTAGGCCTTGTGACTTGTCTCAAAGTAGAAATTAGATATGGAGCCTCCCCTGGAGAAGCTTAATACCTGGTGGAAGGTAAGATGTATATATATACAGTACATGTTAAAAAGAAATGCCAAAGGATCCTGAGAAAACATATGGGGAGAACATTTATCAGAGAACATAAAGATTATCCCATGATGGCACAGAATAAATTTGCCCAATGACAGATTCAATTTGCACATGAAGATAAAGTCAAACATATTCCAGGTAAAAAGAGGGAGGAGAGATACTAAAGGCAGAGAAATTGGAAAGACTGAGGGAGGACAGGGAGAAGTGCGCAGTACTTCATCTTGGCTAATCAGCAATTCATAGGAAAGAGGGTAGCGGGGCTAAACTTAACATGAAGGGAGGTCACCAGGTTATGGAGGGCTGAAATTGAACCTGCTTCTGTTGGCAGTGTTTTAAGTAATGGACCGACATGATCTAAGCTCAGCTTCAGCAAAACTGATCTAGAAGTAGTACTTAAGAATAAATTGAAGTAGGATGGAGGCAGATGTAGAGACCACTTAGAAGGTAATAGTTCAAGAAAACAGTCATGTGGCCCTAAAATAGTGAAAGTAGGGCATATAAGGCAAAAGCAAGGGTAAACTTCAGTTTGAAAATAGCTGTACTTGGCAACCAACTAGATATGGCAAAGAAAGAAGTGGTCAAAGTTATGTTCTTATAATGGGCTAGAAATTCTCCCTAGAATTGAACTATTCCTGGAGCTAACTCACTGTAAGGGTTATTTGTGCCAGTATTGAGAGCTAATTTCAAAATACAAAAGAAAGGAGGGGAATTTATTTTGTACAATTTCATCATGAACTCAAATGAGATATCATAAAGACACTGTTGTCCACATTTGCTTCACCCTGCCTTTTATTTCTATACCTTTGGAAATGAATTAGAGAAAACATACCCATCATATACAAGTCATTCAAGTGACAAAGAAACACAAAACTCAAGTATTATCCAATAACTTTCTTTTCAAACTCTAGGCAATAAGCCACTGAATAGAAGAGTAAGCTTTGCCCAAACACCAAATGAGGATTGGAACAAGCACAGGGTTAGCACTTTGGAGTGGAAAAACTTTGTTCTCTAGAGAGTTGTGGAGTCCAATCCACTCCCTACCAAAACAAGGGAGCTTAACTTTTGGACAACAACCAAAGACAAGTCCTAGCCCAAGCAACCCAAAATAACACACTGTCACCAGAAGGAGTAAAACTATCCCATGAAACATGGCTGAGTAAATTTTTGTCCTTCAAGCTTTTTTACCTTCATGCTTTAATTTGGGAATATTTTACCACCATTCTCTAATTCAGTTTAATATCAGCCATATCACTCTAGTAGATGATCTGAAAAAAAAAAATCAATTTATCAAGATGTTAGAGACTTTGGGGAATAGTTTGGATGCTAAACAAAAGAGAGTTGACCCTTGAACAATGTGGGAGTTAGAAGCACCAACCGCTGCACAGGCAAAAATCCACATAGAACTTCTGACTCCCCAAAAACTCAACTATTAATAGCCGACTATGGGCCCGAAGTCTTATCAATAACATAAAAAGTTGACCAACACATAATTTGCAGGTTATATTAATATATATATTACATACTGTTTTCTTACAATAAAATATGCTACAGAACAGAAAATATTAAGAAAACCATAATTTTGAGAATAGAAAATAATTTATGGCACTATACTGTATTTATCAAATTAAGTCCACATATAAGTGGAGTATGGTTCAAACTCATATTGTCCAAGAGTCAACTGTATCCACAAAACAAGAATTTAAATAGCATAAACATAATTTAAGATCAAGACAGCTGAAATGAGATAAACCAACTTAATCACTTTATCAGATAAAAATAGTATCTTCTTTTGGCAAAAGAATTCTTCTACCCCTGGATTAGCAAAGGGAAAAGAGAGATGAAAACCTCTCTTATGGGGAAAGAGGGGGAGGGTGTAGGGTGGAAAAGACTGTTAAACACATGAGAAAGGCTAGAAAGAATATTATTATAGAGGTTTGGGCAACAATAAAGGTAGGATATGTTTCTCGGGTTCTCGGATGGATTTTATGGTTCTTGTTCCTATTATGAAAACAGAAAACTTTAGTCCCTATAAATCAGCTCTATTGGGGATTAAATAAACTTCTGCAAACTCCCCTGAGAACATAACATTTTCAGAATGTTTTGGGAAAATAATTTCAAGCATGAGACTTTATTTCAGTACTTAGTCAACACATTTATAATCTCTGCAATAAACCAGACCCTAACTTTGGCACTGGACAGGAAAGTTTTTCTTAAAGTTACTACTCTTCAAAAAGTTATATGTATACCTCTAGTGAGGTATAAATATAAGTGAACAAATAATAGCCTCTCAATATCATGAATAATAGATCACTCTTCAATTCATTTCAATTATAACATACAGCTTTTCCACATACATGACTTTTCTAGATAATAGAGTACCTCTTAAAGTAATTTTAAATTATTTTAATTACTTTTATTTCCATTTGTATACAAATTTAAAATATTTTTGTAACCACTTATATATTTTACAGCATTTTATAAGATATTTCTTAATCATTTAAAAAATCTTCTTCATGCCTCTATTTGCCAATCTTTCCACAGAGAATTTTGAATATTACAACCATTTCTCTTTTTTTCAGCTTTACAGAGATATAATTAACAAACAACATTATGCAAGTTTAAGGTATGCAATGTGATAATTTGATACACATATTGTATATTGTGAAATGATTACCACATTAACTTTAGTTAATACCTCTATAACCTCAAGTAATTACCATTTTTATGTGTGTGGTGAGAACATTTAAGATCTATCCTCTTAGCAACATTCAAGGATATAATACTGTACTACTGACTATAGTCACAATGTGGTGTTCATATATATATATGGTGTATTCATCTTATAACTGGAAGTTTGTACTCTTTGACTAACATCTCCCTATTTGCCCCACAACCAGCCAAGACAACCACTATTCTATTCCTGTTTCTCTAAGTTCAGCTTTTTTAGATTCCACATATTAAGTGAAATCATAGAGTATTTGTCTTTCTCTATACACATTGCCCTCTATCTATACACACTGTCACAAATGGCAGGATTTTCTCCTTTCCACTGGCTGATAATATATAGGAATAATATTCATATATATATATTCATATATATATTCACATATATATACATACCACATTTTTATTTACCAGTTCATCTGTGGAGGGACCCTTAAGGTGGTTTCCAAGTCTTACTTATTGTGAATAATGTTACAGTGAACACAGGGGTGCAGGTACCTCTTTGAGATCCTAACTTCCCATCCTTCAATTAATCAGTATCAGGATTTCTGGATCTTTTTTTTTAAGATTTTTTATTTATTTATTTGACAGAGAGAGAGATAGCAAGAGAGGGAACAGAAGCAGGGGAAGTGTGAGAAGGAGAAGCAGGCTTCCCAGCAAGGAGGGAGCCCGATGCGGGGCTCGATCCCAGGACCCTGGGACCATGACAAGAGCCGAAGGCAGACGCTTAACGACTGAGCCACCCAGGCAGCCTGGGATTTCTGGATCTTATGATAGTTCTGGTTTTAATTTTTTAAGGAACCTCCATACTGTTTTCCATAATGACTGTACCAATTTACATTCTCACCAACAGCTCACAAGGGTTCCCTCTTCTCCCTTTTCATCCTCACCAATACTTGTTATCTCTTGTCTTTTTGATGAAGTCATCCTAACAAGTGTGAGGTATTATCTAATTGTGATTTTGATTTGCATTTCCCTGATTAGTGATGTATCAAGTTTGTCAATTTTGTTTATCTTTTCAAAAACCAGTTTAGTTTTATTGATCTTTCTATTGTTTTTTCTGGTCTCTACTTCATTTATTTCTACTCTGATCTTCCTTCTGCTGAAGTTCATTTGCTATCTTTCTAGTTCCTTGAGGTTTAAAGTTAGGTTGTTGACTTTCCTTTTTCTCAGTGAGTTTATGGCTATAAACTTTCCCCTTAGGACTGCTTTGGCTGTGTCTCATAAGTTTTGGTATGCTGTTATAATTTTAAGATTTTTTTTTTATTTCCCTTCTAATCTCTTCTTTGACCAATTGGTTATTCAGGAGTATGCTGTTTAATTTCCACACTATTTGTAGATTTTTCAGCTTTCCTCCTGTTACTGATTTCTGGTTTCATATCACTGTGGTCAAAAGAGGTATTTGGTATGATTTTAATCTTCTTAAATTTACTGAGCCTTGTTTTGTGACCTATCATATGATCTATTCTGAAGAATATTCTATGTGCACTTGAGAAGACTATTTTTCTGCTTTTGGATGGAATGTTCTACATGGGTCTGTTAGATCCATTTGATCTAAAGTATTGTCCAAATCCAATGGTTCCTTACTGATTTTCAGTATGGATTATCTATCTTTTATTGAAAATAGGGTGTTAATGTCCTCTACTAACATTGTATTGTTTTCTAGTTCTCCCTACAGATTTGTTAGTATTTGCTTAATATATTTGAGTGCTCCGATGTTGGGTGCATATGTATATTTATAATTTTATATCCTCTTGATAAATTCACTCTTTATCATTATATAATGACCTTCTTTGTTTCTTACTATAGTTTTTAACTTAAAACCTATTTTGTCTGATATTAAGTATAGCTACCTCTTCTCTCTTTTGGTTTCCATTTATATAGAATATACCTTCCAACTCTCCAGTTTGAGCCTATGTGTGTTGCTAAAGCTGAAGTGAGTCTTTCATAGGCAGCATATAGTTAGCTCTTGTTCTGTCTTTTTAATCCTTTCATCCATCTATGTCTTTTGATTGGAGAATTTAATCCATTTACGTTTAAAAGAATTACTGATAGGGAAGGACTTACTAATATCATCTTACTATTTTTTGGCTGTTTAGTAGTTCCCTTGTTCCTTTCCTCCTCTCTTGCTGTTTTCCTTTGTGAATTGATAATTTTTGGTAATATTATACTTTGATTCCCTTCTCTATCTTTTGTGTACCTACTGTAGATTTTTGCTTATGGCTACCCACAAGGCTTACAAGAATATCTCATAGATATAATAATGTATTTTAAGGTGATAAGAACTTAACTTTGATCATAGACAAAAACTACACTTTTACTTCCCCCCCCACACACACATTTTAGGTTTCTGATATCAAAATTTACCTGTTTTTGTAATTTATATCCATCAACAATGTATTATGACTATATTTATTTTGAATACTTTTGTCCTTTAATCTTTGTCCTAGAGTTAATAAGTTAATGTACCACTACATTATAGTATTACAGCATTCTGAAAATGGCTAAATACTTGGCTTTATCAGTGGGTTTTATATTCTCGTATGTTTTCCTATTACTAATTAGCATCACTTCATTTCAGTTTGAAGAACTACTTTCAGCATTTCTCATAAAGCAAGTATAATGGTGATGAATTCCTTCAACTTTCGTTTGTCTGGGAAAGTCTTTTTTTTTTTTTTTTTAAAGATTTTATTTATTTATTTGAGAGAGAGAATGAGAGAGACAGAGAGCACATGAGAGGGGGGAGGGTCAGAGGGAGAAGCAGGTTCCCTGCCGAGCAGGGAGCCCGATGCGGGACTCGATCCTGGGACTCCAGGATCATGACCTGAGCCGAAGGCAGTCGCTTAACCAACTCAGCCACCCAGGCGCCCAGGGAAAGTCTTTATCTATTTCTGAAGAACAACTTTGCTGGATAAAATCTTGGTTGGCAGTTTTTTTTTTTTTCCTTAAATATACCATCCCACTCTCTCCTGGCCTGCAATGTTTCTGCTGAGAATTCCACTAATAGCCTTGTGGGGGTCCCCTGTAGGTCAGGAACATTTTTCCTCTTGTTTTTTTTTTTTTTTTTAAGAGAGCACACATGAGCAGGGCAGGGTGGCAGGGGAGTGAGGAGAGGGAGAATATCTTAAGCAGGCTCCACGCCCAGGGCAGAGCCCGACACGGGGCTCCATCTCACTACCTGAGATCATGACCTAAGCCGAAATCAAGAGTCAGACGTTTACAACTGACTGAGCCACCCAGGCACCCCTCTTGCTTTCTGTGTTTGATTTTAGACCACTTTATTATGTGTTTAGGATCAGATTATTTTTGGTTGAAATCTTGGGGAGATTGAGCTTCATGAACTTAGATGTCTAATTCTCTCCCAATATTTGATAAATTTTCAGCTCCATTATTTTTTTTTTTTAAATAAGCTTCATGCCCCCTTTCTCCCTCTCTTTTCCTTCTGGGACTTCAAAAATGTGCTGATTGTTTCTTTTAATGGTATCCTATGGTTCAAGTAGGCTTTCTTCATTCTTTTTCATTCTTTCTGTTGTTCTCCTCTAAAACAGATAATTTGAAATAATTTGTCATCTACTTCACAGATTCTTTCGTCTGCTTGATACAGTCTGACGTTGATGACTTCTATTGCATTTTTTTGTTTCATTCATTATATTCCTCAGCTTCAAAATTCTTTTGGTTCTTTTTTATAATTACTATCTCTGTTAAATTTCTCATTTTGTTTGTGTATTGTTTTCCTGATTTCACTGAATTGTCCTTTCAGTGTTTTGTTGTTTGTTTGTAGTTCCCTGAGCTTCCTTAAAATAACTATTTTGAATTCTTTTATCAGGAAAATTGAAAACATCCATGGGAAGAGGGAAGGTGTCAGTTACTGGAAAACTGTCTCCCTTTTGTGGTGTCATTTTTCTTTGATTTTTTTAGGTTCCTCAAAGTTCTGTGCTGCTGTTTTTGCATTTGAAGAAACTGTCATCTCCTCCAGTCCTTACTGACTGGCTTCAGGAAAGAAAACCTTCCTTCAGCCCCTTAAAGATTCTGAGGCTTTCTCAGATCTTTTCTATGGATATCCCTGCTGCATACTTCTTATTCCTTTCTCTGGGGGAATTCATAAGATTGTATACCTTCTGTGTATCCTGCAAGTCAGGTCAAATGCTGATAACCTCCCGTTGCTTTCCCTAGGGCAGTACTGAATGTCAAGCTTGTATAGTTTCTCCCGATTCTGCAGTCAGGCCGGCTTTCTGCAAGAGCTCACTAACTGTCTGCAAAAGTTCATTCTCACTGCTTCAGGAGTATACACAGGAGCTGGCCCACTATGGGGCCACTATGAGGAGGTGCAGGGGTAGGGTACATGGAGTGTTGGGGGTGCCTGTGGGCCAGTTATAAAGATCCACAGGTGAAGCATCCCCAGCGGCTCCTGGATGGGCTTCCTAATATAGTCTGCAAAGCTGTTAGTAGGATCTGCAGCCCTTTGATACATTCCACCCTGAGCCCTAACAGCTGTTTTCCGTCATGCAATTCACTACTTAGTATTGTGGATGGGGCAGAAAAGAAGTAGGTCTCTTTGGTGGCATCCCACATACTGGAGAAGCTGGACACTCACTCACATACTCTCACATTCCCCCACAGGAGAAATCCCGGGCCAAGTTCTCTTTTGGCACTGAGCTATGCGTTGGGGGGTTGGGGGCAACACAGGTAGACTGAAACTGTACCTGTTACCCTCTCCACTGTGTTCAATCTCTGCTTTTTTGTTGTTGTTGCTGTTGTTGTTTTTGCTCCAATGATGTGTTGGAACTTTTCTGCTGGACTCCCAGGCTTCCACAAGGGCACTACTGTCCATGAGTGATTGTCAGTGTCAAAATTGGTGTTCTTTGCAGGAGGGAAAGGGACGAATGGAAAAAAATAAAAAAAAAACAAAAAACCTCTTATTCCACTATAATGATAACATCACTCTTCAGTAACACAAGGGGTGTTCACCCACCAACATTCTGCCCTGGTTGCGGCCTATAATCATTTCTTAATGGTCACTTTATGGTTGAACATTTTTAATAACAAGTTGCATAATGTGTTACAATATTCTTACAGTGTACTTAAGTGTGAAACATAACTTTTCCCCTTAATTAAATGTACTTAGTCTATGATGATTTGGGTTATTGTGCTTAATGTATATATGGTATATAAAGTAAATAGTATATAATATGTGCAGGCAGGCATTTTTTCCTCTCTCTCACCAGCCTCTCAGCTGTCCCTTCCCCTTGCTGTTTATATACCTCTCTAGAGCCCCATCATCACCTTCTATTTCTTTATTCCTCTGGGATTGGAAATAAGCTGAGCAAATTAGTTCTAAAATTTTAATAAAGAGATTTTAAGTAAAAGCCTAAGTATTGTACCTGTGATTTGAGTAGATGAACTACCATTTATATCATTTTAATAATTTATTTATGCCTCCTTCACTCCATGATTTAGTCCCAGCTATGAAGGGCTACCTTATCACCATCCCTAGTGCCCACCACTGTACTTAGTACAGATAGGTAGGTAGGTAGGGAGGGAGATAGACAGATAGATAGAGCTGGTAAACATTTTGAGTAAATGAATTTTCAAATTCTTGACCAAATTTAAGAGAGCATCAGTACAGTCACACAAAGGCTTAGGATGCTTAGATTTTAAGACTAACTCTGCAATGAACTAGTTGTATGACGTCAGACAAATCATTTGACCTGTCTTCGTTTTACTTTCTTCATTAGTAAAATAAGACAGCTAGACCACACGATCTTTACATATCTCATATATTATACATTTTAAGATTATCGTCTATTCTGATTACTAATCAGCTCTGTTTTCTTAAATAATTAAGATTATAAAATAAGTCACCTCCAGAGAGGCGTTCTGATTGAATACTGATCTACTGGCAAATACTGTAGGTCTACTTTTAGTGGAAAGGAGAGCTATAAAGGTGGTGGCAAGAAGCAAAAGGTTCAATTTTAAAGTTTCCCATACTGGCCCAATCCCAGCATTTTACCTATAAATCACAGGCTCTCCAGCCAGATAGAACTTGAATGTTAAACTTCATAAAGGTAGAGGGATGGGAACAGTGACATGTCTTGGGCAGCCTGAGGACAACCTTGTAACATCTATGGTACAAAATATGGAAGAATGACGACAGAGGAAGAAATAGAATGATATTGCAGATGAACAGTGTCTACCTTTCAATTTCACCTCCAGAACACTCTGGGAGAGAGAATAGGTGAAACAGTCAGTGAACAAATGAACCCTGCTCAGTTTTTCTATCATACTTTGTTCACATGTAGAACAGATATTGGAATCTCACTAACATCAAAAAGCATTTTAAAAATTTATTCCTTGAAAATGTATTAAAACAAAAACTGAATACATACTGTCCACTTAGCACTACGTTAAGACACAAGAAAGACAAAGATTAGTCAGACATGTTTTCTACCTGCCAAGTGTTCAGAGTAAAGGGAAAAACAAGTAATAAGCCGTAAAATGCAACTTAATTACTACTTCAAAGTAAGTGTAAGATACAACTTGGGCACAAAGAAGGGACTGACTAATTTTTTCCAGGAAAGTAACCTTTAAACCAAATGTAAAATAATATAGACAAAATGATGAGGTTGACAGAGAGCAAACTCCAGGCCGAGGGAACAGCTTGTGTGAAGTCATGGAAGCATGAAGCTAAGTGTATTCAATTACTGTATTCAAGTATAGCATTTGTGGAATACAAGAGTCAAAGAATGAGACCTGAAAGTAAAGCAGGGAGACTGGGTCACAGAGGGCAGTCATTGTGTGCCACTATAAAGAGGAACTGGACTTTCTATGGGGAACACTGAAGAATTTTAAAGCAAGGTAATAATATGATTAGCAGTGAGGACAGAGAAGAGAATGCTCTGTCAGCCATTCTGTAATAGGAATCAAAGGATTTGGTGACTGATCACTTAAAGGTGGGACAGATTGGTGGGTAAGGCAAAGAGAAGAGTCCAGAAAGATTCACAGATCATTAATATTACCATTTCAGTAATAGTGGCTCCATTTAGAGGAATAGGGGGAAAAAAAAAAAAGAGGGGAGCAGGTTTAGGAAAAATGCAACAAATATATTTTGGTAAATGTGAAGTCTAAGAGGCCTGTGCAACCTTCAGGTATAGTCAGAAACAAAGGATTAGAGTTTAGATTAGAGTTTTAGGACATTACTACCAGCAGGAGATAAAACATTTGAAAAGTCACTCTTCTAATGAAAACAATGTGAAGTGCTGAAGTCATCTTGGAAAACAATGAAACATGAAACGAGAGGAGAGCTGAGAAAAGAATTCTGGAAAACTCAGAAACTTCTCAACTTGTGAGTGTTCAGATTATGAACAAAACCATAAACAGAGACCCCTCCACCCCAAAAAATGAAGCACTGGCTTTCTCTGCTACCAACAGATGGAGCTACAACTTTCTTGAGGAGATTACCACTTTGGAACAACTTTAGATACATATTAAGCTCCTAAGAGCAGAGCTTCTGAATGCACATCTAAGTGCAAATAAGTAACGAAAAGAGAGGTAGGATGTAAACCAGGAAAGAATAGCAAGCACCATGGGAGCCAAAGGAAGAGTATTCTTTAAAAAAAAAAAAGCGTTTCATTACAAGCATACATTCATTCAGTAAATGGACAATCTACAAAGTACTACAAATTCTAAGCAATAAAAAATTCAATAGTGAACAAATCACAGTCCATGTCCTCTAAGAGCTTGCAGCAAATGCTACAGCAAAATCAAGTAAGATAAAAACTAAACATTCGCCTTTTGGCTTGGCTTTTACAAGACTACAAATGACCTAGAGGCATAATGAGCTCAGGCACTAGACTACAGTGGGTGGACTACTGAAGGAAGAGTGAGAAAGAGGAAACAACAGGTAGTAAGGTTCTCCCCAGGAACCTCAGCTGGGAACAAGACACAAACAAGGCAGCAGAAAGAGGGCATTAAGAAAATAACTTCCAGATATGCATAACATCACATCAAGAGAATTAAGAGACACATGGACTCTAGGAGCTTATAATATAAACAGTCGGACATAGACACATACATATAAGACAGAGAAGAATAACATTTTAAATTGGTTCCATAATACATTCTAAGAGACTGAGGCCTAAATTATTAAAATTACATCCAATGTTATTAATTTTGATTAATAATCATTTTCTTTCTACAATCTGGTTTAAGTCAAGTTGAAAATTAGAAGGCAATCCTGTGGCCAAAGAAATTCAATCACCCCCCAGAGAAAGGAAAATGAATGAAATACCTTGATGCAGTTGGGTATTAAAGATATGCCTGAGACCAATTACCTGGTAAAGGGAGATGTATGAAATATTTTAGTACTGGGTTTACTGGCCCCTTCAAAAGATGCTAGAGAGAAGTCAGAAAGTGTTGGGGTGGGGAGAGAGATGATGTAGTAGAAGCAAATAAATATTCTAAGTACTTACTAGAAAAAGTAGTGTGATTTATGTTAAGTCCAGCTGACAAGTCTGTGTCAGTTTTATCATCCCAGCTGGTTCAACATATTTCAAAATAGCACATGACATGACCTATATACATACCAGGAGAAAAAGAAAGGTCTTATCCTTGTCTGGCTAACATTATAGAGGCAAGATGGCAAGTAGAAGGCAGTGTATGACCTAACAAAACTACCTCATACTGGTATCTAAAATTCTCATTTCTGTAGTAGCAATTTGTAAAACTTATAACAAAGCTGGAAATCTTATGTAACTTACTAAACATTATCAACTACATGAACTCATAAATATTTGCTTAATGAGAGGAAAACAGTCTCATCACCTTGGGATCATCAAGGAACTGTTACCAGAAATGCATAAATTCATTTACCGCACAAGAAAAGCATTGGAACAACTCCATTTTTAACCAGCACACTCTCATACTACCTTTTTCTTTAAAAAAAAAAAAAAGTCTTCAAAACAAATTTCAAAAATAACTGCCATCAATCTTTAAAAAAATAAAGTTCTCTATTAATTATTGAGACCCATATAAGAAGGAATAACCAAAATGAGGAAATAATGAATTAAGTTTTCTTTTTTAACAAAAGTGCTTCTATGTTATGGGATCTGGCAAAACTAGAGAGAGAGATTTATATACCTATTCCTCCTTCCTTCTCTCCCCAACCCCCAATCTTGTATACAAGCCTAGTGTTATTCAAGTTAACAGCATATAGCTATAACTCTACAGCTGGGTAGACAAGTTTGGAAAATTAGGTCACAAGCTTGCCACAGGGACTCCCATCATCTGTCTGGCAAGTTTGTATGACTTCCTCCTCCCTGTGATTCTGTTATACGCTGCCCAAAAGGCAAGATAAGGGAAAGGTTATCAGGACTTTCTATAATAGCTACAAAAATATTTGGTCCACATCACTAACAATGTGGGAAAACTCAGGCAGTTTTATCCTTCTACATTCAACATAGTAATCAGCGCTTTGATAAATATTTATTGAGAACCTTCTTTGCACAGAAATTCTATTTTTTAAAGTTCAATGCCAATCACGGCCCAACCCATACACGCCAGCATAGCACTTGAAAGCAATTCTTGATCCTGTTTCCAAACAATTAAGCTCTTTGCAATGCAAATAAAGATGTTTTTTGAAATAGATCGGTATGAATCTTTCATTCTTGGTAGCTAACTAGAAACACATGAGCCAAACACATTGTGGGGATCATTTCAATGGTGTGTAATTTGAGAGGTGTGTCAGAAAGTGCTTTGCTCCACTAAAGGAGTCCACATTTTTCTCTCTTGTAAGTAAAATGCAAAGGCAATGTTGCTTCATACAACAGTCTTAAAGTTACCCACATTCCAAATTCAAGATAAGAAATATTTCCCCATCTCTAAAGATTAACACTTTACAACCAGCCTTAAGTCTCCAGCATGACTTCATTTTATGAATAATAGCTTCTTCGTTCCTAAAAGTTTCCAAGAACAAAATACTGAATAGTGTCTATAAAAATAACACAAACCATGCTTGTCTGATCTGATCTTAAATTAACCTTAACTGCTGAAAATCTTTCAAAGGGAGTACTGCTGTACTATAATTTTTCCCAAAGCTCCTCATAAATAAATCTTCCTGTAGTGGAATTATTGTAAAATCACACATAATTTTGAAGTACTTATAAATCTACAACATGAGTACATGTAAAAATTATAATACAAAATGTGAATATCTTCACTCTCTTAGAAGTTAGAGAGAAGGAAGGAGGGAGAGAAGGACAGGAAGGTTATTCTTTATTTTCCACATTTTTGACCATTTACCTAGAATCTGATCTTTAAGGTTTTATGCTTCTTTTAATTTAGGTTTCTGACATTTGTAAATTCAGTAAGGATATAAATCTTATCTGTCTCAACTGCAGCATCTTCGTTATTTTGTAATACATCTACCACTTAATAGGCACTTACTTAGGTTTTTTTTTTTCGTATTTCTTTATTGACATATAAATTCCACTAACTGAAACAAAACTATTTTCTATTAAATAAAGCTGTTTATGTCCAAGACTATTATATTAAGAAATTAAACTGAGTTGAATTAAACCAGTGACTCTGCTAATAGTTTAGCCAAATCCCTAATCTCGTATAACTAACTCACATACACATGTCACAAGAAGAATTACTGGAGAAAGTTGAAATGATCAAACAAGCTCTATCACCACCACAACAAACAAAACTCACCCTCACATACGAAGGACAGTTCCATACGCATTTTATTGTATTCAGTATGCATTTGTGTACGCGTTCCTCTTGTACAATTTTCTTATAAAAGAAACTTCGCCCCAATATTATCCTTCCCAATGACTGCTAGGGTTAACAGCAGCAACAAACCCTTGCTAAGAGTAATTAGAGAGGGAGGAATAAGAAGTTGAAGGATCACAGCTAGTTTTTAGAAGTTCTTTCAGAAAAAAACAAAAACAACAACACTCTGAGCTGAATTAGTTTCTTTGACCTTAAAAATTAAGCTATGTTCTCAAATCAATCCCCTGCAAAAATTTACAGGCTCTTGTCTTCCTTTGGAAGAGAGAAAAACTCAGCAGGCTTGGATCAGCTACCTAGTGCAAAAAGCTTTCCCCCAAATTCATGTCCGCTCTCTCAAGAATATGTAACTAGATCAGCTTCCATATATAGTAAGCGTTTGTTATACCTAATGTCTAAAATCCAAATAATGTCCACATTAGCCTAACAGAATTGATGTTAGCTAGAAAGATCTGGCTGTTAAATCTTGCAATATTAAGAAGGTCCATGTCCTGAACCCAAAGTCTTTTGTGTTTATTTGAATAAATATTTAATATACATTTCTACCACATAATACATTGTTACAATATGTATAATCAGAGTTCCCCAGATGTAGCTCATGAACAGCACAGTGATGGTAAAAATGGTTTATAGGTTCCTGTGAAATTTTAGTGTTTCTACTTTTGTCACAGCAAACTATTTCTATGATCAGATACTACCACCACTAGTTTTCCCAATCATTTACTTTACCCATTAGTCTGGAATCTTTTAGTTTGGTCATATAAGTACCTTTGAAAACCACAAATATAAAACAAAATATAAGTGGTAGCCATTAGGTTAAATTATCCCCTATTCTCAGGTCTTTTATTCCATAATAAAGTAATAGCTCACAAATTCATACTTCAAATATTCCATTAGCTACCTGGCAGAGCAAGAAAATGGAAATAACTGCAGGTAACAGATACAGGTGGAGGGTAGGAAGTCTCAGAGGTAAGACTTTTATTCCTGTTTGAAGACCCTTTAGAAGCCCATGGAGTATTCCATGTAAAATTATTTTTTATATTATATGACTTCACTTGAGATATATTTGAACTCAAATTCTTAAAATTCCCTACAGTGTTAAGGGGCTCCTACAAAACAAAATGTAAAAAAGAAAGAAAAAAAGAAAAAGAAAGAAAGAGGGAGGGAGTGGAAAGCCAGTAGCATATATTCCAATATACAAACAAAACCATAGTGGATCTTTCCTAATTAGTACAAAAACTGGTGTTAAAATGTATTCCAGCTCAAGTTAATCACTGTTAATGTATTCAGTCTGGACAGGATTTCATTATCTTCATAATGAGACTTACTACTTCCAAAATAATTTACTTACTACCCAAATAAGATGAAGGTGATGAGGGCTTCAATCACTCCTTTGTTTCAAACCCTCTAGCAGCCTAAACTTAACCTTCACTGTCATAACCACCATGAATGCCCCTTTTATTCAGACTTCACTCTCCATGACTGAGATCTCACCAGGCAGTGAGAAAAAGTTAGAACAGTAAACTGGAAAGATAGCAAAGTAACGAAAGATACATGTTTCAACTAAGTCATCTGAGGATTGAAAAAAGCTGTCAGACACCAGGGCAAGAGGATGGGGTAAAACAAGGATGAGGGAAGCAAGGTGGAAAAGGCATGTCAAGGGAAAACCCACACAGTCATTTATCTGCTTCAAAATTTTTATGACTATTTTCTTCATGAGACCATAGAAGGTAGCAAGTCTTAAGATAGTTTTGAAAAATGTGAAATATGGCCAAATGCATAGATCTTACAGTAAATGGTGCTAAAACTTTTTCTTTCAATTATCTGGATAAGAAACATAAAAAAGTTAAGATAATATGAAATGAAAAGTTGAAACTTTAAACATTTTATTCTGTAATTCTACAAAGATAGCAAATATACTAATATACAAATAACATAGAACTGATCATTCCTAAATTTAAATGAGGTTATAATTTTTTATATTATTTTATTATTCTTTACATATTATTCAAGCTTGGCTATCATGGATTAGTCATTTAAAAATAGAAGAGATGAGGGGCACCTGGGTGGCTCAGTCAATTAAGCATCCAACTCTTTTTTTTTTTTCTTTAAGATTTTATTTATTTATTTGACAGAGAGAGAGACAGCAAGAGAGGGAACACAAGGTAGGAGGAGTGAGAGAGGGAGAAGCAGGCTTCCCACTGAGCAGGGAGCCCGATGCAGGGCTCCATCCCAGGACCCTGGGATCATGACCTGAGCCGAAGGCAGACGCTTAACGACTAAGCCACCCAGGCACCCCAAGCATCCAACTCTTGATTTCCAGTCAGGGCATGATCTCAGGGTCATGAGATCAAGCCCTGCATGGGGCTCTGCCCTCAGTGTGGAGTCTGCTTGTCCCTCTCTCTTCCCCCCACCCCCGCCCCCGGCTTGTGTGCTCTCTCTCTGTAAAAGAAATAATTTAAAAATAAGGGCCGCCTGGGTGGCTCAGTTGGTTAAGCGACTGCCTTCAGCTCAGGTCATGATCTCAGGGTCCTGGGATCGAGCCCCGCATCGGGCTCCCTGCTCGGCAGGAGCCTGCTTCTCCCTTTCCCACTCCCCCTGCTTCTGTTCCCTCTCTTGCTGTCTCTCTCTGTGTCAAATAAATAAATAAAATCTTAAAAAAAAAAATCTTTAAAAATAAAAGAAGAAATGAGACATTAACAAATCTGTGAATTAATGTAAATCTAGTTAAAATCTTTAGAGGGATACTTTCCTCAAAATTAAAAACACCCTCTTTAATATAAATTCTTTAGACATACATATTAATTCCACACCTTTACATGCATGAGTATCGTGTGAAAAATGCTACAAGCTTTGTCCCAAAGACTAGATTTTTATCACAGAAAGAATTCCATTGCTTTTAAGTTATTCAGAATCTAATAAAGCCCCCCAAAAGAACTAAATAAAAGTACTACCAATAAAATTAATGTCTTCTCTTGACTAAAATGATCCTGAGATGTATAAAAAAAAAACACTAGTTGTAGTATATAGTACTGAAAACAAACAGATTATACATCACAAGTTTTAATAATGAAGATAAACATACTAAAATAAGACAATTCAACCTAAAGGTAGGGTTTCTTTTTTTTTTTTTTTTTTTTTTAAGATTTTATTTATTTATTTGACAGAGACAGACACAGCGAGAGAGGGAACACAAGCAGGGGGAGTGGGAGAAGGAGAAGCAGGCTTCCCTGCTGAGCAGGGAGCCCGATGTGGGACTCGATCCCAGGACTCCAGGATCATGACCTGAGCCGAAGGCAGTCGCTTAACCAACTGAGCCACCCAGGCACCCTAAAGGTAGGGTTTCTAATCAGTATTTTTTTATATTAAAAAGTAATACTGGGGCGCCTGGGTGGCTCAGTCCTTAAGCGTCTGCCTTCAGCTCAGGTCATGATCCCAGGGTCCTCGGATCGAGCCCTACATCGGGCTCCCTGCTCCACGGGGAACCTGCTTCTCCCTCTCCCACTCCCCCTGCTTGTGTTCCTGCTCTCGCTCTCTCTCTCTCTGTCAAATAAATAAATAAAATCTTTAAAAAAAAGTAATATTTTAAAATCTCAATATATGGTTGGTCATAAAACAGTTAAAGTTTTGAAAACATTGGAAAGGAAATTGGAAATTACTTACACATATACATACAAACACAAACAAGCTGAGCATGCTATTGCGGGGCAGGGGGAATCTATACAGAGATACAGTAATGTTCTAATTCCTTCCATTTATCAAAATTAAATGTATCTTCTCTGTCATCACAAGTATAACTTTTTTCAAATTTAAAAGTCAACATATTTAAAATCACCTTACTGTATCTTCATGTCTAAAAATACCATTAACTTCAAATGTCAAAATTATTATATAAGATTAAACAAATTGCATTCAATGTCTTCAATCACAAATTTCACACATACTTTTCTTTATGGATTTGTTTCACTACTTGTACTTTTTTAAAATATTTTATTTTCTAGTGAAAAATAGAAACAATTACAATATTACAAAACATTACAAAAACTAGAATCAGCAAAAAAAATTACACAGTGCTTAATGATCACAGACTTTCTATTTCAGGCACTGGAAACATTCTATTGTTGCACTAAACAAATTAATATATCAATAATACACATGTATTTCTAGAATAAGGAATAATATTCTAATGGTGATATTCGAAAAGAAATACAACATTTTAATGGTGCTAATAAAAGACTTTCTAAATAAAATGAAATTATATCAATAGCCTTTTTTTTTTTTAAGACTTTATTTATTTATTTGAGAGAGAGAGCACATGGCGGGGAGGGTCAGAGGGAGAAGCAGACTCCCCGCTGAGCAGGGAACCCGATGTGGGACTCAATCCAGGGACTCCAGGATCATGACCTGAGCCGAAGGCAGTCGCTTAACCAACTGAGCCACCCAGGCACCCCTCAATAGCCTTTAATAGGACTTTAAAAATATGTTTTTCCCTCCTTTTTTTAAAGTTTTTTGGTTACTGTTGTTCAAGAACAGTTGAAGAATAGTTGACATACAATATCAGTTTCAGGTATACAACACAGTGATTCAACATTTACATACATTATGAAATAATTACCACAGTAAGCCTAGTTACCACCCATTACCATACACAGTTATTACAGTATTACTGACTATATTTCCTATGTTGTACCTTCTATCCTCATGACTTATTTCTAACTGGAAATTTATACCTCTTAATCCCCTTCATCTTTTTGCCCATCCTCCCAACCCCCCTCCCCTCTGGCAACCACAGTTTGTTCTCTGTATTTATGAGTCTGTTTCTGTTTTGTTTGTTCCTTTGTTTTTTTGATTCCACATTTAAGAGAAATTATACAGTGTTTGTCTTTCTCTGTGGTTTATATCACTTATATAATATCCTTTAGGTCTATCCACGATGTCACAAATGTCAAGATTTCATTCTTTTTATGGTTAATATTCCACTGTGTGTGTGTATGTATGTATATACACACAATCATCTTTATTCATTCATCTATTGATAGACACTTAGGTTGCTTCCATATCTTGACTACTGTAAGCAATGTTGCAATGAACATATGAGTACATATATCTTTTCAAATTCATGTTTTCATTTTCTTCAAATAAATACCCAAAAGTAGAATTGCTGGATCATATGGTATTTTTATTTTTAATTATTTTAGGAAGCTCCATACTGTTTTCCATAGTTGGCTGAACCAATTTAAATTCCTTCCAACAGTGCTTGGGGATTCCCTTTTCTCCACATCCTTGCCAACATTTATTATTTCTTGTCTTTTTGATAACAGCCATTCTGACAGGTGTGAGGTGATATCTCATTGTGCTTTTTATATGCATTTCCCTAATGATTAGTAGTGATGTAGAGCATTGTTTCATGTGTCTGTTGGCCATCTGTATGTCTTCTTTGGAAAAATGTCTATCCAGGGCCTCTGCTCTATTTAATTGGATTGTTTGGGGTTTTCTGGTGTTGAGTTGTATTTTGTAAAAAAAAAATTTTATTTAATTGAGAAAGAGAGAGAGAGAGCACACACACGAGGTGGGGAGAGGAGCTGAGGGAAGGGAGAAGCAGACTCCCTGATTCGGAGCCTGATTCGGGGCTCAATCCAAGGACCCCAGGATCATGACCTGAGCTGAAGGCAGATTTTTAACTGACTGAGCCACCTAGGCACCCAGTGCTGAGTTGTACTAAGTTCTTTATATTTCTGGATATTAATCCCTTATCGAACATATCATTTGCAAATATCTTTTCCCATTAGTAGGTTGCCTTTTCATTTTGTTGGTTTCCTCTGCTGGGCAAAAGCTTTTTAATTTGACGTAGTCCCACTTGTTTATTTTTGCTTTTGTTGCTCTTCCCTGAGGAGACAAATCCAAAAAAATGTTGCTAAGACTGATGATGTCCAAGAGCTTACTGCTTAGGTTCTCTTTTAGGAGTTTTATGGTTTCAGGTCTTACATTTAGCTCTTTAGTCCACTTTGAGTTTATTTTTGCATATGGTATAAAAAGGTGGTCCAGGGGCGCCTGGGTGGCTCAGTCATTAAGTGTCTGCCTTTGGCTCAGGTCATGATCCCAGGGTCCTGGGATTGAGCCCCGCATCGGGTTCCCTGCTCGGCGGGGAGTCTGCTTCTCCCTCTTCCTCTCCCCCTGCTTGTGTTCCCTCTCTTGCTGTGTCTCTCTCTGTCAAATAAATAAATAAAAATCTCAAAAAAAAAAAAAAAAAAAAAGGTGGTCCAGTTTCATTCTTTTGCAGAAATCTGTCCAGTTTTTTCAACACCACTTACTGAAGAGACTATCTTTTCCCAATTGTATATTCTTACCTGCCTTGTTATAGATTAACTGACCATATGAGAGTGTGGGTTGATTTCCAGACTGTCTATTCTGTTCCATTGGTCTATTTTTGTGCTAATACCATATAATTTTGAGTACTACAGCTTTGCAGTACAGTTTGAAATCTGGGAGTGTGATACCTTCAGCTTTGTTCTTTCTCAAGGTTGCTTTGGCCATTTGGGGTCTTTTGTGGTCCCATACAAATTTTACAATTATTTGTTCTAGTTCTGTGAAAAATACTATTGGTGTTTTGATAAGGATTGTAGTGAATCTTAAGATTGCTTTGGGTGGTATGGACATTTTAGTAATATTAACCTTCCAGTCCATGAATATGGGATGTCTTCCCATTTGTGTTTTCTTCAACTTCTTTCATCAGTGCTCTGTAGTTTTCAGTATACAAGTCTTTCACCTCCTTAGTTTATTACTAAGTACTTTGTTCTTTTTGTTGCTATTGTAAATGGAATTGCTTTTCTAATTTCCTTTTCAGATAGCTTGTTGTTAGTATATGGAAATGGAATTGATTTTTGTTTGTTGATTTTGTATCCTGCAAACTTACTGAATTTATTAGTTCTAACAGTTTTTTTATGGAGTCTGGGGTTTTCCACTGATAGTATAGTAGCATGTTATCTGCAAAGAGTAAGTTTTACTTCTTCCTTTCCAATTTTCTTGTCTGAATGTTGCGGCTAGACTTCCAGTACTATGTTGAATAAAAGTGGTGAAAATAGGCAACCTTGTCTTGTTCCTGATCTTAAAGGGAATGCTTTCAGTTTTTCACAATTGAGTATGATGTTAGCTGTGGGTTTGTCATATATGGTCTTTATTAGGTTGGGGTATGTTCCCTCCTAATAAAGTGTTTATCATAAATAAACGCTGAATTTTGTCAAATGCTTTTACTGCATCTACTGAGTTGATCATATTAATTCATACTCTTCATTTTGTTAATGTGGTATATCACACAGACTAATTTGCAGATACTGAAATATTTGTATCCCCAGAATAAATCCCACTTTATCCTGGTATAGGATCCTTTCAGTGCATTATTAAATTCAGTTTGCTAAGATTTTGAGGATTTCTGCATTTATGTTCATCAGGGATATTGGTCTGTAATGTTCTTTTTTTGTAGTGTCTTTATCAGGTTTTCGTATGAGATTAATGCTGAACTTAGAGAATGTATTTGGAAACACTTCTTCCTCTTCAATTTTTTGGAACAGTTTGAGAAGGATAGGTATTAACTCTTCTTTAAATGTTTGGTAAAATGTAACTGTGAAATAGTCTGATTCTAGACTTTTGCCCCTCTCTTTAAATATAAACTTCCTTCTATTGATGTTCATTTTTTTTTCTACTGTCTTTCCTTTTTTTCTTCTCCCCTTATACTAAAAACACAATTTTTCAGCTGTAGAATTCTAACCCCCAACAAGCACATAATTCATACAATGAACAAATTATTTTAGCACATTGCTAAGTATTATGTTCAGGTTCTATTCAGAAACCATTCATAGCTCTTAGAATTCTGGATTGGCTCAAACAGGACTAGATGGTGCCTTTAAATGATGTTACATTCTAATGTTGCTATGCTACTAAATATAAGCATCATTTGAGACAGAACCTCTGATCTCACCCCAAAACACACAAGTCCTCTTTCTTAATAAAATCACTTGAGTATCACAGGACTGGAAGAAGAAGAAGAAAAAAAAAACATAAGAATTTATCTACTACATAAAGGACTATATTTAGAAAGTCACAGGATTAAAAGAGGAGATTCACACAATCCTTAAAACAGGTTTGAGATCTTTATCCTCTCCTACTATGATGCAATGAATACTGTATTGTATTGTTACTACAAAAATGAAAAATGATTATTCAGTTCTTTCTAATATCCCTACAGGCTCTGTGAGAATGCGCAGAATTTCCCACTACTCCTGTCATGTCCACCCATCCTGCACGTCAAACATATTCATCTTTCTGCCTGGAATGCCCTAGAGTCCCACATCATACTCTTATTCTTGGCTTCAAAAATTCATCCTATAAAACCCAATGTCACACTCTTCAATAAAGATTTTTCTGATTCCTCAGCCACAGTGAGCCTCTCCCTTTGTCTATGTGATGAAATATATATATAATTTTTGTTCATTTAACCTACCCTCAACAACTGTGTCAAATAGGTACTATTATCGTTTCTACTTCCTAGGTAAGAAAACTAAGGCAGGTAAAGACTTTCTGATTTCAAAGTCTATTGCTTGCTTGCTTGTTTATTTAATATATACTCTCATTAGTTCTGTTATCTACTAAAATGGGTTGCCCCATTCTCTGGGTTCCCTGAAGACAGAAGGCAGAGATCCTGTCTCATTCATCTTTGTATTCCCAGTGTCTGGCACAGAACAGATATTCCACAAATGCTCAATGAATGATGAATGAATGAATAAATGAAATGTAACGATGTTCAACTTACTCTGGGAAGAAAATTCCTCTTCTAAACATTCTTCTGTAACGAATATGTTAGTAAGCACTTATTTCATTCAGCAAATATTTTGTGAGTGTGTATCATATACTGTGCGTAAAGATAATTGAGTTTGGTTCCCTGCCCTCAAGAAACTTACAATTCAGTGGGAGAAAGCTATAAACAACTAGCTACTTCTACTATTATGTATTTTATTTTTCCTAAACCCCACAAGTTCCTCTCTTTAAAGGAACTTCATTCTTTATAATCATTTTCTAATAATTCACACCTCTGGGCCAATAAGATGCAGATCAGTCAACAGGAAAAAAAGAAAAAGGTTAAAATCATCTCCATGTATCTCAAAAACACAATTTTTGAGCCATTCTCATTTAACTCAGTAGTAATTTAAGTAATGTACAATTTTAAAGAAAATAATAAAATCAAGGACACCTGATACTAACTATCCTTGCACTTTCTCTTTTATGAGAGACCTCACAGCCAACTGGAAAGTTTTGGAGTCAAAAAGATCAAAGTTCCCATCCAAACTCTGTCCCTTTCTTTCCATATGGATCACAGATAAGTCACTTTATCTTTCTGAACACATTTCTTACCTGTAATATGGAAATAAGGAGAACTGCCTTAAAGAGCTCTTGTAAGAGTTTAAAAAGATAATGTATATAACACCTGCCACACCAAAGCTGCTACTTTCACTATGTCAGACCTCACTAGATGCTTTTTGGAAGCTAATGATTCTATCCGTAGCATAACGATATAAAAATTCTGGCCCCAATGTCAGTAACAGTGTTACTGACATATCAAAAGAAAGGTACTTAAAAAAAAAACCACTTCTTTCTGGCAAGAAGAATGGCATGGGATACGATTCAAGACCATACAGTTAAGTCTCAAGTTTCTAGATGGTACATACATCATCTGCCTCTTCTCAGCATACACCTTGCAAATCCCTTATTTCAGATCCTCTTTGCAAAAAAGAAAACCTTATTAATTATTTCTTACGGTTAGATCTGAAAGAACTGATAGATATCACTCTGTATTAATAATTCCACCTTCCAGGTGCCTGGGTGGCTCAGTCAGTTAAGTGTCTGCCTTTGGCTCAGGTCATGATCCAAGGGTCCTGGGATAGAGTCATACATCAGGCTCCCTGCTAAGTGGGGAGCCTGCTTCTCCCTCTCCCTCCTGCTTGTGCTCTCTCTCTAGCAAATAAATAAATAAAATCTTTTTTTAAATAAAAAATAAAATCTTTTATTAAAAAAAAAACAACACAATTCCATCTTCCACAAATGTCCAGAAACCAATCTCAACACACAGTCTATATGTATTACTACATTTTAGTTTCCAAGTCATTTCTCAACTGTTTCCTTTAAGCAATTCTGCAGAAGGTTTTTAAAAATCAAATAAAAACACTTTCTTTTCAATCCTAAGCCCAATTTATAATCTACTTGACTAAAAAATCTCATTTACTTGGTCTTGGTACAAATGAATAAAGTGAATCTAGATAGAGACTTTACACCTTTCATAAAAATGAACTCAAAATGGATCAAAGACCTAAAAGTAAAATTATAAAACTCCTAAAAAAAAAAAAAAAGGATAAAATCTAGATGGCCTTGACTTTGGCAATGAATTTTTAAAATACAACACCAAAAGTCTATCCATGAAATTGACAAATTGATATTTATTAAAATTAAAAACATCTGCTCTGAAAAGACACTGTTAAGAGAATAAAAAGAAAAGCCAGACTAGAAGAAAATATCTGCAAAATACATATCTGATAAAGTGACTGTATGAAAAAGATATAAAGAATTCTTAAAACAGTAAGAAAACTGACAACCCTATCAAAAAAAGGGCAAAAGTTCAGAACAGATATCTCCCCAAGGAAAATATACAAAAGACAACAGCATACGAAAAGATGTTTAACATTAAATGTCATTAGGGAATGGCAAATTAAAGCAACAATGAGATATTACTATACCTATTAGAATGCATAAAATCCAAAAAACTGACAATATCAAAAATTGACAAGGATGAGAAGCAACAGAAGCTTGCATTAATTGCTGATGGGAATGCAAAATGGCACAGCCACTCTGGAGAACAGTTTGGCAATATCTTATAAAGCTAACAATAATCTTATATTATCCAGCAATCATGTTCCTAGGTATTTACCCAAATGATGTGAAATCTTGTGTCTACACAAGAACTTGTCCATGAATATTTGTAGCAGCTTTGTTCATAGTTTCCAAAAACTGGAAGCAACAAAGATGTCCATCGATAAATGAATAGATACACAAACTCTGATACACCCACACAATGCAAAATTATCAAGTGATAAAAAGAAATGAGCTATCAAATCACAAGAAGACATGAACGAATCTTAAATGCATATTCATAAGTGAAAGAAGCCAGTCTGAAAAGGCTGTATGATTCCGATTATATGATGTCTGGAAAAGGCAAAACTATAGGGACAATTAAAAAAAAAAAAAATCAGTTGTTGTGGGGGAGGGGGAGAAGAAGGGAGGGTGGATTAAGGGAGTGATAAATGAAGAACGGGTTTTTTTAATGTATGATGCTTTGATACTATACTAATGGATACATGAAATGATGCATTTGTCAAAACCCAGAGAACTTTACAGGACAAAGAGAGAACTTTAATGTATGCAAACTTAAAAAAAAAATCATTTAGAAGGTCAGAAGGATCCCAGGATGGAATAAAAATTGTAACAAAAGGATCTGACACTATTTTTTTTTTGAAGATTTATTTATTTGACAGAGAGAGACACAGCGAGAGAGGGAACACAAGCAGGGGGAGTGGGAGAGGGAGAAGCAGGCTTCCCGCCGAACAGGGAACAGGGAGCCCGATGTGTGGGGCTCAATCCCAGGACCCTGGGACCATGACCTGAGCCAAAGGCAGACGCTTAAAGACAGAGCAACCCAGGCGTCCCTGACACTATTATCTCTGTGTGCAACTACTTCACTAAGTGGGATAGGAGAAAAAGGAATGGAATCTAAACTAAAAGCAAAAGGAACGGACATAAGAACTGTACTCTAGTTGATAAAGTTGTTTCCCACTCTCTGAAGAGAATATAAGTTAACAATTTCAATACTGCTATAAGTATATAAAAGGACTGACAATTAAGTAAATGTATGACAGATGGTGGGAGCCAGATTTCTTTTCATGGTTGGAATGAGTTTACAGATAAGCAAGAAGAAAAGGCCATAACGATACAAATGGTAATGGGGTAGGCAGAGTTGTAGACTCATATTATGTTATAGACTCAAAATATGAATTCATATTTTGCTTAACATGAATACATATGATTACATAGAGAAATATGTATAGATAGGCGTATATACAGGGTTTGTACACATACATACGTTTCCTGCTCTGTAAATAAGAGGGTCTAGAGGCATTGATACCCCAGTAGCAACAAGAACCCAGCACCCAAATCTTGGCTTCTAATACTATTTCCCAAGAAGATGAAACAGATTCTTTCCAGCTGATTCTAGGACTGGGACAGGAAATGGAAATATAAAAGATGACCCTGGAGCACCTTTTAATGCCAGAAAGTAATGATTAAAAAAAAAAACCTCACATTGACGGAGACATGTCAAAGGGACACAAGAGCCAACTGAAAGAGCTCCCAATGGCCAAAGCTGAAACAACTTGAGCAACAAAATAAAGTAGTACTGGATTATAACCCAAAGTATATAATGTATATCCATGAGTACGGACCAATATAAGTAAATGACTGAGTAAATACATAAATGGGGAGAAAAAAAAATCTGACACGCAGAAGAATTCTAAATAATCTATATAGATACCCCACCCTCAGGGAGGAGAAGTAAAACTATCCACTCCTTAAATGTGTGCTGTGCACAGTGACTTCCTTCTAAAAGTACAGCATGGAAAGAAGAAGAGTAACTTTTCAGGGCAGAAACCTACCAAACACTAACTCGGACAGGTGATCAAGATCATTATCAACAGTGATAAAAGTCATGTTCATAGAACGTACCTTTTATATGCTGTAATAAAAACAGCATTTTACTTCTGTGACCTTCCTTTCAAAAGACTAAAAGCCATGTCTGACCATGAGAACAAAGTCACACTAACTCCAACTGAAGAGCATTCTACACAATACATGACCAATACTCCTCACAACTGTGAAGGTCATCAAAAACAACGTCTAACAAGCTGTCACAGCCAAAAGGACCGTAAGGAGATATGACAACTAAGTGTAATGTGGTATCTAAGATGGTAGGGCCCTGAAACAGGAAAAAGGACATCAGGTAAAAACTGAGGAAAGCTAAATAAAGCGTGAATTTCAGTTCGTAATGATGTACCAATACTGCTTCATTAATCATCACAAATACTAATATAGGGGCGCCTGGGTGGCTCAGTTGGTTAAGTGACTGCCTTCGGCTCAGGTCATGATCCTGGAGTCCCGGGATCGAGTCCCGCATCGGGCTCCCTGCTCGGCAGGGAGTCTGCTTCTCCCTCTGACCCTCCTCCCTCTCATGCTCTCTGTCTCTCATTCTCTCTGTCTCAAATAAATAAATAAAATCTTTTAAAAAAAAATACTAATATAAGATGTAATAAGAGAGGAAGTTGGGTAACAGTGTATATAAAAAGTCACTGCACTATCTTTACACTTTTTCTGTAAATCTGAAACTGATCTAAAAAATAATATATATATATTTTTAAATACCGTCTAAGAATGTATCTAGAAATCACTGAAGAGGCTGTAGTGAAGCACTGAACACCTTCCCTGCATACATTAAAGTTAAAATGTTGACAACTATGTTGTTACAGAATTTTCCTTAAGAAAATATTTTCAATCACTAACAGCTGCAAACAACTTCTTGCAGTAATTCCCAGCAGGGATATACTATAGCTAAAGTACTTTAACTAAAATTCCACTTTTCCCCTTACATACCATTGCAGATGTCTGAAAGTTTGTAACCTGTCATTAACTTAGGTTGTTCTGTGATGATCCAAATCTATTTAATACAACCCTCCAAAGCTAACTTAAATTTTATATAAATGAAATCAGTGCTAAAATACTCACCCAGCAAAACTTCAAGCATCTAAAGAGAGACCTTGAGGAAAACCATCATCTCTTATTGTGGATACTATATTCTCTTATACAAACCATGGTTTAAGTGAGCTCTTGCAAAATTAAAATAGGTAAATGAAGAAAACAGGAGAGTCAGCAGAAAAAAAAAAAAAGGCAGTGAGTGAACATGTATGTAGCATAACACAAGAAAAGGAAGGGTCTAGGATTTGGGGTCAAATAAAAACTGAAAGCAAAGAGTACGAAGCCTAAAGGACTGATAACTGAAAAGTATCAGCATAGGTAAAAAATTGAAAAGAGAAAAAATGAGAAATGAAAACAAAATGAAATATTTTCATTTGATCGGAAACAAGCAAAGTGTTCAAAATTAGACATTAGACTCCCAAGAACAAACCAGAATAAACCATGCTGAAAAATCACCCCAAATACAACTTCAAGTATTCTCCCATCATCAATAAAAGGGTGAAAATTACTATTTATTGATATTCAATGACACTGGAAAGTGGGAAGAAAAAATATTTCAAAGAGAATGTACCAAATATTGTGAACAGTGGTTATTTCAGAATAGTGGAATTAAAAGTTTTCTTGTTGGGGCGCCTGGGTGGCTCAGTCATTAAACTTCTGCCTTCCGGCAGGTCATAATCCCGGGGTCCTGGGATGGAGCCGCGCATCAGGCACCCTGCTCAGCGGGAAGCCTGCTTCTCCCTCTCCCACTCCCCCTGCTTGTGTTCCCTCTCTCGCTGTGTCTCTCTCTGTCAAATAAACAAATAAAATCTTAAAAAAAAAAAAGTTTTCTTCATTTTTTTTTCTGCTGTGGAGTGAATGACTTGTGGAATTTTAAAAAGTCTTAATCTTTGAATTCTGCACTAAAGGCTTTCTATAAAATGTTATTACATTTGTGATACCCTTTAGTGGCAATTCTATAAAGTGTATTATTTTTCTAATTGTAAGTCAAAGTGTGAACTCATGACCAAAATTTTTTCACACTAGCAACTTAAGAACTATAAGAACCTGTCCAAAAAACTCCAATTCCAAACTGAAAATCTATACTAGGTGAGAGAGGATAACATTGACTTTAATTTCAATGACCACAGGATCTACATTTACTGCACATTTGCAAAACCCAAGTCCCTTTAGAATGGTATCCTCTCAGTAGAAATAAATTAGAAGCAAAACACAACACAGCTACTTTGCTGTTTCTGTATATATCCGTGTGTGTATGGATACATATGTATACACACATATATATCTATATGTATATGAATATAACTATATATATACATATACATACACATATATAAAGTCATCTGGGAATCCTAATTCTCCTATCTCCCAAAAGAATAACAAAGCCAGGGACGCCTGGGTGGCTCAGTAGGTTGGGCGTCTGCCTTCGGCTCAGGTCATGATCCCAGGATCCTAGGATCGAGTCCCGCATCGGGCTCCTTGCTCCACGGGGAGCGTGCTTCTCCCTCTGCCTGCCAATCCCTCTCTTGTACTCTCTCTCGCTCTCTCTCCAGCAAACAAATAAATAAAATCTTTAAAAAAAAGAATAACAAAGCCAAAATCAAGCTGTTCATATGCATCTGAAACCAAGTTTTATCTGAACTCTTAAGATATTACCTATTCCTCTTATGAGACAAAAACTGAAACCTTCAAAAGAAAAGCAGTAATACATTTCATTAAAATATATTTTGTAAAGGAGAACTCCAATTCTTAATGCTCTACCGCCCTAGACGTCTCTGGTTTTCATATCCTAATACCACAGGCGTCTTACCCCCAAAGAGATTCCAGCAGTACGATGGGTCTACGGGAAAATAAGGATTTGAGAAACAATGCAAAGGAAGAGAACAATCCGTGCAAAGATTTTTGCATACAGATAGTCCTTGAAAGGAAAGAAGAGTGACCCCAGGAGAAGCGAGCCGGGTCTTCATACATGGGGAAATCTACTCCAAAGGCATTAATTGACAAAGACACCAGAAAGGCCATCTTCCAAAAGTAAAATGGTGAGTAAAGTGGAACAAACTAAGAACGGAAAGTCAACAGGAATCAGGAGTGACAACTATTCAAAAACAATGAGCTATCTTAATTTGAGAGGGTATGCGATGGTGGGACCTTGCCCCAAACTACCAATCTGAAAAGACCCCCTCCATTTGAGGGTGGGGAGGGTAGCTCTCGAAACCCCAAGCCTAAAATAAACTGTGAGAATACCGGCTCCGTAGTCGCCCCACCGACCAGATAAGCGCAGGTGTGTGTGCGGAAGCTCAGGTTACCAGGAAATATCACAAGGACACGGAGAATCTTCTCTGCCCACCCTCCCGGAGCCCCGGGTTCGGCGGGCGGCTGGGCGGCCGAAGGTCGGCACCCGCTCCGTGGCGCCCCACGACCGGGCGCACGGACGCGCTCCGGTAGCAGCGCCCCGGCACACCTGGCCCCCAACACCAGTTGAAAGCAGTCAAAGTGAATGAAAGCGGACGCGGTGCCTGGCACCGCTCCATCCAAGCACACAAAAGCGGATTTTTAAAAATCGAGGCTGAGTTCAAACAGCTGGACCCCCGGCCGGCGCCTTTCGCCCGAGGGGCTCTTACCTCGGATCCGCCCTCGGGGCCGTGGCTTTCCCCGGAGGCGCCTCGAGACGGGACGAGGCAGGAGGCGGCCAGGAGAAAGCCCCCGACCTGGACCACGCCCTTCCAATCCTCCGCGAGCCGCAAAGCCGCCGTCTGCGCCCGACTGGAGAGCAGCGATCTCCGGGGTGAGCACAGCGCCGGCCTCGCGCTGGGCAAGACCGCCGCGCCCGCCGCCGCCTGTGAAGTCTGGAGCTACCCGCCCGCTCACCCGCTCGCCGCCAAAGGCAGCCGCGCGCCGCGCATGCCCACTAGCCCTGCTAGGAGCGAGCGAGAAGGCGCGGGCGCGCGCGCCCGACGCGGTCCGAGCTGGCTCCACTCTCCGGGTCTTGCCGGCAGCCGAGCCGCAGAGTATCTGGTCGACCCCAGCGCGGGAGGTGTACTGGGCGGTGGGGCCGGGTGGGCGGGAGAGGGGCGGGAGAAAAGAGGTCAGGGTGCCGTGCTAAGTTATCGAGGCCATCAAAGTCGGGCCAAGGTTCCTAGCTGCGGACAGGTTTCGAGAAGTGCCCTAGCAGGACCGACTAGCAGCTGGGAGACGCGGGAGGGAGAACAGAGCGTGTGGGGAGATTCGCCCCCGGGCAAGGGTTGATGCCCCTGGCCATGGGAGCGCCTAGTTACAGCGCCCCGGGTCCTGGCGCACAACTCGTGGGCAGAAAGCTCGCCGCGCCCAACCACCCGCCAACCTTCGTCTTCCTTCTCGCGGCCCTGCCACCTATTTTCCCCATTTTGTCGCTCTCCTCTTTTTTGTTTCTATTCATGCCATCAACTAGTGGCACCCAAGGGCCTCCGTGCGGTCCTTAGCTCCAGCCAGCAAGCCCAGACCCGCTTCGCAAGCCTGCCTGAGATCCCGTTCTTCACGTAGTTCTTGCCAAGAGCCTGATGTGGTTTGAAGTAGTGGAGATTCTTTCACTTAATCCCTCTCGTAACTTAACCAGCCCTCGTAATGAGTAGCTCCATGAGTAGCTCACTGAGCCACTAAATGAGAAGCCCTGTAGTCTTCGAGCGTTATATTTTCTTACTCTTAAAACACTCATTTGTCATAGCTACGCCCCCTTCCTGTTCTAACTTCTTTAAAGGCAACTGACTCTCAGAAATCAACGAAGATAAACTTGGTTAAAACAGAGTGGACCTGCTTGCTTTGTGAGACAAGGAAAAGCACAACGGAGTCAGGGGAAACCATTATGCTAAAAGTTCAAATAGACCTTCAGTCCAGTCCCCTATCTTAAGTAGAAATCCTCTCTGCAATATTTCCATCATACCATCATCCACTTAAACTTTTACAATGTTGGAAATCTTTATATTTATTGGTATTATGTATAATCATGATTATTCAATTTTTACCTATGTCAGGAACTAAGCAATTTTTATGTATTATTTCTAATCCTTAAAATGAGATAGGCCTTATTATCCCTATTCAACAGGGAAGTAAAGCTCAGAAGTATCATCTCTTTTGCCACAGCCAATACTGATGCCAGAATTAAAACCCAGGTCTGCTTAAAATGTCTATAATCATTTGCTTTGTGAACATCAGTTCAACTTCCCTTAACACCACTGGTGCTGATTCTGACCCCAAGGAATTAATCTCACTCTTTACAGACATTGCAGGCCTTGAAATATTTGAACCAAACTACTGTCAGAATATCTAATATTTTTCTATTTTTCAAAATTTTTAGATCCTTTTATTTGTCAAATGGAATGGTGAGCCGTCATAACCACACTTTTTACCCTGCTTTGCATGTCCTTCAACTTTTCCTTTTCCTTCTTAAATTGTGCACTCAAAAGAGAACACAACACTCAAATACAGTGGGCTAAGAACTTTGTTAAAAAATGATCAGTAGCCCCTTGATCCAAGCATACCCTGTCAGTAAGGTATCCCAAACTTGTGTTAGGTTTTTCTTTTAGCAAATGTATTACTTAGAGTTGAATAAAACATCCAAGTCTATTTTACATGGACTATAATTAAACCATAGCTTCCACCTTACATAGTCTATGTTTCTGTAATTCTACACGTTTAAACCCAATTTTTGCCTTTGATCCATATTAAATTCCATCTTGTTTTAAGACATAATTTGAGATTTTGAAATCTTATTAGTGATCACTTTTAACTTATAGTATCTGTGAAATTAATGAACATGGCTTCTTTGTTTCCACCTAAGTCTAATAAAATTATATAAAACAGGCTTAGAAAAGAATCTTGTAAGGGCGCCTGGGTGGCTCAGTCGGTTAAGCCTCTGCCTTCGGCTCAAGTCATGATCCCAGAATCCAGGATCCAGCCCCACATCCGGCTCCCTGCTCGGCGGGGAGCCTGCTTCTCCCTCTCCCTCTGCCTGCCGCTCTGCCTGCTTGTACTCTCTCTCTCTCTCTGTCAAATAAATAAATAAATAAATAAAATCTTCTGAAAAAAATAAAAGAATCTTGTAGCCCACCACCAAAAATAGTCTCCAAGATAATAATTTATGAACCAACACTTTTCGAGATCAAGCACTTTAGTTCATGCAATCATACTATAACCAACAAAGATTTCATGAAAGGTTTTCTAAATGTTTTACTGAAATGAAAATTCACTGCCTCTAGCAAGCCTAAATACACCAGTCCAAGTACCTATTAAAGAAAGGGGTGGGGGGCGCCTGGGCGGCTCAGTCGTTAAGCGTCTGCCTTCGGCTCGGGTCGTGATCCCAGAGTCCTGGGATCGAGCCCCGCATCGGGCTCCCTGCTCGGCGGGAAGCCTGCTTCTCCCTCTCCCTTTCCCCCTGCTTGTGTTCCCTCTCCACTGTCTCTCTCCCTGTCAAATAAATAAAGTCTAAAAAAAAAAAAAAGGGGGGGGAACAAAACAAAGCAAAGCTAGTTAAACAGGATCCATTTTCAAATTAACCCATTCTGGCATCAATGATCCCCATTACCTTTTCTAAGTGCTTAGAACCAATGTTAATCTCTTTTATACTTTTGCTGAGAATTGGTCAAACTTGCCTGTTTATAGTGACACCATATACAAGTGTCCCCTTTCTAAAAATCTCATTTGTTTATGTTGGTATAGGGGATGAAAATAATGCAGGACAGAACAAAGAAAGACATACGAAATGAATAGGGTCTTTCAGATGTGGAGTGAGGTTGCAAAACTTGAGGGATGGAGTAAGTCTACAGCTGTGTGTAAAGCTATATATAGAAAATGTGAAGAAATTTTAGTGGCTGAATGTATGTAATCTGAAGACTACGAGCTATACCTAAACTGCTGAGGAGTCAAATATCATCTTCAAATACCCATCCCCATTCCAATCTCCGAATCTAATGCCTGAATATCATTTAGAGACTACTGTGTGTAGCTTTATAGGCAGTCTTAAAAGCAACTAATGCAAAACATATCCGTAGATAAATTTGAAAAAGGTATACAGGCATCCCTTGTTTTATTGCACTTCACTTTATTGCACTTCAAAGGTACTGGGTGGGGGTTTGTTTGTTTGTTTGTTTTACAAATCGAAGGTTTGTGGCAACCTCGCATCCAGCAAGTGTATCAGCACCTTTTTTTCAATAGCATTTGCTCATTTCATATCTCTGTGTGTCGTTTTGGTAATCCTTGCAATATTTAAAACTCTTTCATTATTATATTTGGCATGGTGATCTGTACTCAGTGATCTTTGATGTTCCTATTGTTATTGTTTTGAGGCTCCAGGAACTAAAAACATACACTATATCAGGTATAAAACAATGAAAAGGAGATTGGTGTAGCTATATTGATATCACACACAGGGGACTTAAGATACAAAAATATTATTGGAGATGGACAAAGTTACAACTTAATGATAAATCAATAAGGAGAAATTGATAAATCCACCATTACGGGGGGATATTTCAACACCCTCTCACCTATCGATAAATTATTCATAATTCCATGTATATAGATAGATATGGATATATAGATGTAGATCTATAGGTATACAACATTTAGAGAATGGACATTCTCAACAAACCCATAAGAAATATTTTCAAAAATTGGGGCACCTGAGCGGCTCAGTTGGTCAAGCTTCCAAATCTTGGTTTCTGCTGGGGTGGTCTCAGGGTTGTGATATCCAGCCGCTTGTCAGGCTCTGTGCTCAACAGGGAGTCTGCTTGGGATTCTCTTCCTCTCCCTCTCCCTCTGCCCCTCCCCCACTCACCCACATGCAGGCGCATACTCTCTCAAATAAATAAATCTAAAAAATATATATATATTTACATAAATTAACCAACATACTTAATACATTTCAAAGAATTTGTATTATCTAGACCAAAGGTTGAAAAACTTTTCCTGTAAAGGGTCAGATAGTAAGTACATTGGCTTTGCAGGTCTCTGTTGCAACTACTCAACTCTGCTACCATAGCATGAAAGCTGCCATAGAAAATATGTTTATGCAATTCAGCTATCTTTTCCTGCAGGAGCGAAGATAGTAATTAAATTAATGGCCATGACTGTTTTTCCAATAAAACTTTATCTAGGAGCGCTAAATTTGAATTTTTTTAAAGATTTTTATTTATTTATTTATTTGGAGTGAGAGAGCATGTGCAAGAGCGGGCAGGGGGGAGGGGTGGGGGGACAGAGGGATAGGGACAGACTGTGCTGAGCATTGAGCCAGACTCGGGGCTCAATCCCACCACCCCCAGATCATGACCTGAGCCGAAATCAAATCAGCAGCTTAACCAATTGAGCCACCCAGGTGCCCCAGATTTTGAATTGTCTGTAATTTTCACCCACCTCAAAGTGTTATCCTTCTTTCGTGTTTTTTAACCAGTTAAAATGAGTCAACCATTCTTAGTTCACTAGTGTAGAAAAACAGGTGGCAGGCTGGGTTTGTTGATCACTGATTTAGACCCTGTAATCTCTACTAAAGTCTCCCAATAGATTTAGAAATTAATAGACTAATTTTTTGAAGATTTAAGTTTAACTTAAAATCTATATAACAGCACATTTTAATTTCTAAAGGTAAACTTAAATAAACGGGATTTTAAAATAGACTTCTAAATAACTCATGGATCCAAGAAGAAATCAAGAATGAAAATTTAAAAGTACTCACAATTGAATGAACGAGAAATAAATTTTGATATATCCAGATCATGAAATATTCTGTAGTGGGGAACATGAGGAAACAGCAGGTATGTTCAGCAGCATAGATAACTCTTAGAAACGTAACACTGGAGTTCACAGATTTTGTTCAAGTTGTCCTTTGACAAAGCTTACAACCAAACAAAACTAAATGATATGTTATCTAGGAACACATATACATTTGTTTAAAACTAGCGTGTAAACAAGGGAATATTAATTATAAAATTTAGACAGTGGTTACCTCTGAGGGACAAGAAGGGAGATAGACCAGCAAGGCTAGCATAGATAAATTGCAATAGTGAGTCATAGGCCTTCACCTTACTCAATGTCCTTGCTCTTTCAAGAGGAAAAGATTGTTGAATTGCATAGAGAAGGGAGGACATTAATGCAGGAAGACAGCTATAGCTGTGGAGAGTTTGAAAGAGATGAGGCAGAATGACAGCAGAAGAACAAGGCAATTGTCGATGCAAGTGATCCAGTTACTATTCTTTTATTTACCTGGACACAGGTCATCGGAATGGCTCATTCCTTATCCCTGACCTTTCAATGACTTACGAGCTCTGTAGATATAACACTGCTTTCTGAGCAGGACCACAGATATTCTGTCCCTAATTTTAAATGTGAATGTTTATTTTTACAGTACAATATATTTCTCCCAGAAATTCTTCTGCTTCTACAATTGAGGGAAATTTAATTTTTGAATCTGAGAGATATTGATCCATTTATTACTAACACCTGAATAATTTTTATTTTTATTTATTTTTTATTTTTTCTGAATTTTCTTTCAAATTCAAAACAGACATATCATTTGTTTTATCTTTTTGAGATCATTGTATGCTTATTCCACAGAACTGGAAATTTGCCATTCAAAAGTAGCACTTGTTTCACTATTTGCCACTTTTTCTAGTCAAACTAGGCTTTTTATTTTTCTACGTGTGTCTAAGTAGAAGAGATTCAAAAACGAAAAGTAAAATAACCATGGGAAAAAGAAAAATATATAGAAAAGTAAATAATAATCATCAATTTTAAGTTACAGTATAATCATTAAATGGAATTCTATCTTATGATTGAAAAGAATGAGATGGTAATTAACTACTAACTTGGGTGGACATCAAGATGTATGGTTGTTGGGGTGCCTGGGTGGCTCAGTCTACTGAGCATCTGACTCTTGGTTTCAGCTCAGGTCATGATCTCAGGATCCTGGGATCAAGCCCCTCATAGGGCTCTGTGCTCAGCACAGAGTCTGCTTAAGATTCTCTCTCCCTCTCCTTTTGCCCCTCCCTCTGTTTGTGTGCGCTCTCTCTCTCTCTCAAATAAATAATTTTTTAAAAAAAGATATATAATTGTGAAGTGGGGGGGAGGTAAGTTGCAATGCCCTATACAGTATGAATTAATTCATATAAAAAAGAATGTAAGAGAAATACAAGCCAACATTTTAATAACATTTTTATGGGGAGACAAGTGACAATGTAGCTAGGAGTTACTTCTAGTCTTTCAGTTAACATATTTCTATAATATTTGAATTTTTAACTATGGACCTATATTATTTGGGGGCAGAGAAAATAACATAGTAATACTTATTATCTATTGTGATATTTGGGTGTTTCTGAATTCTTTACTTCTTCTATAACTAAGCTAGATTCAGCCCTAACATATAAAATTGTGTTTTTATGTCTTTAGATTACTGAGCTATAATAACCCTCAAGCTATTTAACGATTCCCTTTCCGTATGCTCATTGGCATTGCAAACACAGACTCTGTCTCCTTAAGTTGGCACCCAAAATTTGTTCTTTGGAAGAAGAATCCTGGGGGATGGAGAGGATAAAACAAAAGAAAACTCCTATTACAAATTTAGAAGGTTTTAAAAAGCAAATTCAGATCTCTGAATAACTTTCTCACTCAGACAGCCCTGGTGCTTGAGAGAACCCAAACAACCTTAAAGATAATTTCTCTGATAAGTGTGTAAATCCAAGTCTCAGCAGGGCAAGAGCAAATATATCCCCCAGATTCCATGTCTAATTTCATCTTAAAAGACTTGGAAACACACACGCATACACACACAGAGGAAAACCTCTAAAATATACTATGAAGGCTTGTTGACTTTCCAAATGCACTGCAACTTTCCTTTCCTCTAATGAACACTTGCAAATACTAAGCTTTCAAAGCATTTCCCACACTTTCTTACCACGTTAAGTAGAACATTTCTGATCTTATTAACCATAGGTATCATTGTGTGAATTCATGACTTTACAGTCCCCCTTATGCAAAGTTCTTGCAACTAAGACTTTTAAATCCTATGAAGGCACTCTGAAGATACAGGTAACATTTACAGGATCTTGCATGGGGCTTATTCCATATATTTCTAACACCCCCAGCACGGTCTGTAATTAACACATTGTTTCTCCAGAAAAGATACACAAATTAGAATAAAGTTTGTAAGTAACCTTCTATCAGTTCAGATCAGATTTGGGGCCAAACAAGTGCAATGCAAGTAAGGCTCTGTCAGCAGATGAGATTTGAAAAACAAATAAACAAATACTTATTTTTAAAAATTGGACTCTTTCAACTCAACATTGCAGATTAAGTCTTACGGACCTGTATGGGGGTGCCACAAAGGGTAACTGCATTATCTCTCTCAATAGCTATCATTTTGAGCCCTTGATGTCTGCTTCTTTAAGTCTTTCTGCCTTTTCTGGGCAGCTGGGCATCCCTCCATCCACTTAATGGCTGTGACTTCCTCTACCATCTTCTGCCCTGGTAATTTATTACTTTTAGTCTGCTGTGACTTAAAACAATGGGCAACCAAATTATTATAATTACGTATGAAATTCGACTAAGTAGGTTTTACATAGGGAACTCAAAAATTACTTTATGATAAGATATATAAATTTTGCTCACATTCTTGATGACACCTTTTCGACAATTACGAGGCTTTTTTGTTTGCTAATGATTATTACTTGTATTCACAGTCTTTGAGATTGTTATCCTTTAAAAATGAACTCCAACCTCTTGCTCTAAAAAAAAAAAAAAAAAAGGAAGGAGTTTCATTTTATAAAGGTCACCTATTTACAGGGACTGATATCTTATGAAACCATGTTATTCTTTTTTTTTTAAAGATTTTTATTTATTTATTTATTTATTTGAGAGAGGGAGAGAGAGAGCGCAAGAGGGGGTAGGGTTAGAGGGAGAAGTAGACTCCCCGCCAAGCAGGGAGCCCGACCTGGGACTCGATCCCGGGACTCCGGGATCATGACCTGAGCCGAAGGCAGTCGCTTAACCAACTGAGCCACCCAGGTGCCCGAAACCACGTTATTCTAATATATGCAAATATGTCCTTTTGGTCATCTCAAAGTAAGCTAGGGTCTAGAGCTTATTCATTCTTGCACAAAAAATATCGAAGTATTTATAAAAACTTAAAAGTACGATTGCAGGATGGTATTTCTAAGTAATCATAGTCAGTTTCCTGTATTTGCTCAACTTGCAAATTCTTCCATTTTCTGACCCCACCCTATACTTTTATTCTCACATATCAGTGCCCTGCTGAGCCTTCCCACAGCTCCAAAAATCAGAGCTCTTTGTCCACACAGGCCACACTTATCACTGCAATACATTGGAAACCTGGGGAGGAGTAGAGGGTCGTGACTAGAAATCAATACAGGAATGTCCATGATGCAAGGTGCCAGTAGGGAAGTAGCCAAAGCCGGCAGAAGATTACTAACAGATGCTAAGAGAATGAGGTGATGAAAAGAAGAGTGTTGAGAACAATGGGAACCCAGAAACCCAGTCACGTGACTCAAACATGAGAAAGCATCTTTAGGGCCTCTGATTCATCTTTTCAGCAAAGGTTCAAACACCTACCAAGCACAGCGATAGGCCCTGGAGATACGACAAGGAGTACAAAATGGTCCCCACCCTTGAGAGCTTGCAGTATTAGCAATTAAACAGACATAAACAATGACCACCATATGCCATGTCGTAACAGCACAATGTAATCCCAAGCACTGTCTGAGCACAGAGAAATGGATGCCCAACAAAAATTGCAAAATCAGGCTGGCATCATAGAGACTTGCTCTATCGCCTTTCACTGACCACCTTCAACTTCTTTGCTCTAGCACCCTGGCACACTTCCACCACAGTGCCTTAGCACTTGCTGTTCGCAAGCCCTGGAATGCTCTCCTTCCAGATATCTACATGGCTCACTCTTTCACCTCATTCAGGGCTCAGCTCAAATGCTACCTCATCAGAAAAGATTTCTCTGACCAATTACCCTATTTAAAACCTTCTAACTTGTCTCCACTTTCTATCTTCTATTCCACCAATCAGTGCTCACACATTCTCTAAGACTAAAACCTATTGTTGATTCAATCGTGCATTCACTCACTCATTTACTCGCTTGCTCACTTACTTTTACTTAATAACATATAATGAAAACCCACTGTGTGCCAAGTACAGCTCATTTTATTTCCCTCTAAATTCCTCAAAGTGCCTTGACTCCTTTCTATTATCCTTGTGCCTATGTACATTCTGTGTCCACTCCCCCAGCCCCCCCACTCCAAGTTCCCTTGACAAACTGCTGCATGTTCTTCATAATTCAGATCAAATTTTCCTCATTAATTCATTCAATTCTGCTCAGGCACTGGGGATGCAGTAATAAATACAACTTACAAATCTCTGCTCTACAGAATTTACATAAGGGAAACAGACAATAAAGAATTGAACAAGATGATTTCAGACTGTGTTAAGTGCTATGAAAAAAAGGCAATGCAAGGCAATTGTGGGGGGATGAAGAGAGAAACAGTGTGCATGTGTGTATGTGTGTGTTCACACTCATGCACAAGCATGCATGTGCTGTGGGGTACGATGATCTGTACTTGGCACACGCGGGCTTTCATTAAATGTTATTAAGTAAATAAGTAAGTGAGTAATGAAAGAGTGAGTGAATACATGATTGAATTAATGATCTGGTTTTTAATCTTAGAAAATATGTGAGCAGTAGTTGGTGGAATAGAAGGTAGGAAGTGGAGACAAGTTAGAAGGCTGGTCTTCTGTAGAGAGAAAAGTAATGAAGGCCTGAACTAAGAAAGTGGCAATAGAGAAGAAAGACCACACTTGGGACACAAGTAGATTGTCATATGATTGAATGTGGAAGAAGCCAAGGAAGGAAGAGAATTCTGATGTGAGTGTCCAGACAGGTGGTGGTGCCTTTGACTACAAGGTAAAACCGGGTCAGGTGAAAGGAGCTGCCCTAGGGAGATAATCCATTCTGTGTTGGACATCTTGGGATTGAAGTAACTTTGTAATAGGTGGAGACAACTAATATTTAGTTACAAGTGTAGAACTATGAGTGAAGTCAAGGCAGAGGGCCGGTTTGGAATAGCATGGATGCCTTCATCTTTAGGAAAATGTATGAGAGTAAGAAGGCAAATTTTAAGGATAATTTAAGAGGTCAAGAGGCAGAGAGAGGCAAAGGAGTTTCCACTGAAAACAGAGAAGCAGGTAATAGAGTGAAAGAGGACAATTAGGAGATGAGCCCATGGGAAGTAAGGAAAGAGGAAGGGATGGAAGGAAGCTTGGAAAGAGAGACTTGGTTAACAGTAATACTCCAAAAGTATCAAGAAAGATAATGATACCTAAGACCTCAGATTTATTTTCTTAAGGAATTATAACATGGTAGAGACCATTTTTAGCAGCTTGCATGGCTTGATACCTTCAATTCTCACAACACCCTTGTGCAGTAGAGATTATGATCATTATTCCCGCTTTCTAGATGAGAAAATGAAGCAGAAAGAAGTGAACTTGCTGCCCAGGCTTACACAGGAAGCAAGTGACAAAAGCAAGATTTCAAGTTCAGCCATCCTGCTCCAAAGCCCACGTTCGCACAGATGGAGGAGGGGGGGTTAATGAGCGCACTCTGTGAGGCCAGTTTCCAAACAGTGGCAGCTCCAGGTCCCGGGGAGGTAAAAGGAAGGTGAGGAAGTGGAGAGAACAAATGCAGACAGACTGCAGTCTGCAAGATGCTTAGCTGGGAAGCGGGATGGAGTAAGAGCTAGAAGGGAACACAGGAGTGGCAGAAGCTGTTTGTGCTTAATGAGCAAGTCTGGAGCATGTGGACTTGATAGATTCTGTTTCCATCACACTCCAGAATTGCTAGAAGAAAAATGAGGGGGTTGGAAGGAAAGACATGCCGGTTACTTCCAGCCCTGATTCTACCCCTCCACAACTCGGAGAGTCTCCCTCAGTGCAGCCAGATGGAAGCTTTCACTCAATAAAAGCAGTTGGAAAAATAATCTCATACACTTAGAAAGACGGATTTAAATAGAAACCTAAGTGCCTATTTATTCTAGTTTCCTTATAAGTCACGAGCTTTTAATTTTTTCCCACCCTGGTCTGTGACACAGCTGGTCCTGATGCGAGAGACCTGAAGTTTTTGCTGTCTTTGGATTTGGCCTGATGACATATTTTTTGCTTTCTTTTCTAAGCTCAGAGAAAAAGGAGTTGAGGCCATCTGGGTTCATATTCTTTTCCTCCATTGCCTTTCATTTTTGTGATCTACACTTCCTTCCACAGGAAAAACTCAAGTGCAGGAAGTTATAGAAAAGCCATATTGTTTCTTTCACAGTATGTCCTAATGTCATCATGAAGTGTGGTTTCCTGTCATTCCCTCTCTACTATATCCCTTGAAACACCTCAGCTCTTCTCCTAACTTCCCCTTTCCTTCTCCTCCTGTACCTGACTGCAGTGGACATATGCCGATTCCAGAAATTATACTAGCGCTTCCTTTTTGTCTCTACCCTCATTTGCACAAAGCCTTTTCTCGGCACACATCCTTCAATTACGCATATTCCTATTTGTTTCATATCTCTGTACAACCTTTCTATCTCTAGTTGCTCCTGGCCCTATCCACACAATGTCCATTTTCCATTATCCACCAGTAGGGCTGTAAGATGGGGGAGAGATTGGCTGTAAAAAAATAGAGAACTCATTTCTTTTTTGGCTCTCCGATGTGTTTTCACACTTACCAAAATTGGTATATACCCCACTTTTGGAAAAATCACAACACTTCAAACAAAGTAAAGCTATCCTTGGAAGACATGTCTCAAAAGGAATTAGAAAGCTGTCCACTTAGCAAATCTTTGCTCCTTCCTCATTTCTATTCTGGGCACCCCTCCATACAATGGATGAACAGCGTTATCTCCTAAACAAATGCAAATCATCTTCCTAGAGAGGTCTTTATTTTCTCCTCTAAAATATGGTAGCTTTCTAGCTCACAATTCCCTGGAGCAAGGTGATAATTAAAGTGTTTCAGGTTCAAAGGCGTTCTCTCTAAAATTCCTGATGAGCTAGCTTCAGATGGGACTGAGGGTAAACAGAAATGGCAATGATATCATAAGTGAATCAGGTTATAATGTTAATAGGAAGTTGAAAATAGGAAGTGTCTGTCTAGTATCGGTGATCGACTCTATTCGCATTTTCCCTGACACATGTGAATCTAAATCCCATCATCTGCGATAGTATTTTGGCAGGCTTATGCACCTAGCAAACAGATAAAGAATCTGTCAGTACCATAGGCTGTCCCATGATAACACCTCATTATAAAGAGACCTACAACATTTTGTGACAAGCAGGCAATACTTTTCTAGATATCGCAGAATTCTTCATAGCTCTGAAGCCAAAAAATGATTTGCACTCTTTTTTTTTTTAAATTTTTTTTTGAAGATTTTATTTACTTATTTGACAGAGAGAGACACAGCGAGAGCAGGAACACAAGCAGGGGGAGTGGGAGAGGGAGAAGCAGGCTCCCCGCAGAGCAGGGAACCCGATGCGGGGCTTGATCCCAGGACCCTGAGATCATGACCTGAGCCGAAGGCAGACGCTTAACCATCTGAGCCACCCAGGCGCCCCTGATTTGCACTCTTTATCTTTACAGGCTATGTTTTGTTAACTGTGAAATATTTTAGAGTAGTCGGCAATAATCTGGGGCAACCCAAGTACTTTTTTATACAGTAAGCAACATTTTCAAATATTGACAACTCTGATGATTCTAAACCGATTTAATCAGCTTGATCAGGCAAGTGTTCCTTCATTTTACTCTTGGTAAAAAAAAAATTTTTACATTATTTGATACAATAAAAAATAATTCCTTTATTCTATTTTTCCTTATTTCTGATTTTTCTTGATTAAAAGAAAAAAAAAAAGCACAAACCGAGTGTTAAACCAGGAAAATGTTATGTTGGCTGGGAATATGGAACTTTTTAGGTTAAAACAATTAAGTGGTAAATAACCAATGCAGATGCTTTCTGTCTATTAAAATGTTATGTCTATTTTTAAAAGGCTAAAAAGGAAACCTAGAATATGTGCCTTATGCCCACCAGTAATGAGGATTCATCCGTATGTGAGATTCATCCGTGAAAGGAACAATTTCCCCTAAATGTGTTTCTGCATGGATCCATTTCCTATCTTCCTGGGACACAACAATTTCTGACAAGACCCATCTCCTAGAGCTTCTGATACTGTCATATTGGGCAGTGGGAAGAAGCTTCTCTTTGCTTTCCCTAGGGGAAAAGGCAAGCACAGCTCCCCTCTGTTCTCTAGTGACCTACTGTCCTTCCCCATTCTTAGCTCCCGGGGGTCCTGCCAATTGGTTTTAATCCAATTTCAACTTTTTCACTGCGTTCTTGAATAGGCAACCTACATTTTTATAACTTGTTTCTCTTGTTTTACGAAACATGAGATAAAAGATCATCATAAAATACTGACTTTCAAACACCTAAATGGCCTTGGCCATGCTTTTATCCGCAGAGTCTAGGAGAGTCCTGTGGTACCAAGACCATTTAGAAGATAGAATCTTATTTCTGAAATGGATTTGGACCATGTGCAGTACATATAAGAAAGTTGTGTTTTCCCGCTGCAGTGGAAAACATCTGTTTTGCTCATGGATTTGACTCTACTTGCCAGAATAACTTTCCAGATGTTTTAAAACTCTAAACAACTGCAGACTTTCTGATCAGCCCTGGTCCAAAAATTGATCTACTAAGAAAACTTGTGGGTCTGTGACATAAATGAAAACAAAAATATTTCTGTTAACCGCTCCATAAAACCCAAATATTTTGGATATGGCCTCAGATTAATGACATTCTATAGATTTTTTTCCTAAGACATGTACACAGGCATTTATCCACATAATCTCTTTGAAGGGATTATAGTGTGAATAGAAAATTATTTCCATTTTTCTCAATGCAACTAATTGTTACTGCTAGACTATGCGCCTTTGTCATTTCCCCAGCTTTTCTGTTGACTGCGTAAATGATATCCTGGTAAGATATGAATATGTCCAGCATATATTTGATGTTCATTTCCTTAAGGGCTCCTAATGCATGAAAAGTATTTTATATACTATTCAGACTTCTTCAGCTTCTACCCTGGCCATTTCTTTCTAGTTAGCCTCCAGCTATGTTTTGTTAGTGTGATTTGTTTGTTTAATATTTGCATAATTTAAATAGACTATTTTTATCCTATTCTTCTATGATCAACTGTCTAACAATACTCCTTTTTTCTGCCTCATTATACCTACTGACTTCACTCTGGGCTATTTTTCCTAACCATGTTTCAATCTAAATCCTCTATGTTTTAGTTTCATTTATGAGTTCTACTCAACTTTTCCCCTTCCTTCTTTACAAAATTCTCCAGGAGGTGATACTCTCATGTCCACTACAATCCAGAAATACAAATATTTTAGAAGGAAATTCCAAATAAAACAGAACAAATCTATTGTGTATTAAAATTCAGTATGCGTTTCCCTTTATAAAGATTTGCTAACCTTTTATATGTTTCTTTATTTCATGTTATACATAAGTTTCCAAACATCGAGAATCTGTTTTGGGTATCTTTTACTTTTTTAAAGATTTCATTTATTTTTGAGGGGAGGGAGAAAGAGAGAATGAGCATGAGCGGGGGAGGGCGGCAGAGGGAGAAGCAGGCTCCCCACTGAGCAGGAAGCCCAACACAGGCTCCATCCCAGGACCCTGAGACCATGAGCCGAAGGCTCAGTATCTTTTAAACACTAAAGTTAGTCAGTCATTTTTTTTTTTTTAAGATTTTATTTATTTATTTGAGAGAGACAGAATGAGAGACAGAGAGCATGAGAGGGAGGAGGGTCAGAGGGAGAAGCAGACTCCCCGCCGAGCAGGGAGCCCGATGCGGGACTCGATCCCGGGACTCCAGGATCATGACCTGAGCCGAAGGCAGTCGCTTAACCAACTGAGCCACCCAGGCGCCCGTTAGTCAGTCATTTCTAATTAACACTTTTTTTTAAAGATTTTATTTATTTATTTATTTATTTATTTGACAGAGAGAGACACAGCAAGAGAGGGAACACAAGCAGGAGGAGTGCGAGAGGGAGAAGCAGGCTTCCTGCTGAGAGGGGAGCCTGATGCAGGGCTCGAATCCCAGGACCCTGGGACCATGACCTGAGCCAAAGGCAGACGCTTAACGACTGAGCCACCCAGGCACCCCCTAATTAACACTTTTAAAATTCATCCCCTAGATGTAGGCTTCATCTTGTTCACCTTTGTACGACCAGTGCCTAAAGAAGAACAGCTGGTAGGCATGAAATTACCATTGGTCAAATAAGTCTAACATTTCTGGAGGGGAGATGGGGGCGGTATTATGTCCAGAGCACTATGATAAGTAATTTTACATATATATATATATGTAAGGAGGTATTATTATCCCCATTTTACAATCAAGGAAACAGAAACTCAGAAAGGGAGGAAGTAATTTCTCCACATTCACACAGGTAGAAAGTTGAAAATTATTAAACTCCAAAGATAGTCTCTTTGGATAACATAAAAGATAAACATGACCTAGACAAACTCCTTTCTTTCCCATTTCTCTCTATCGTGGCTGATCCTAAGGAAAACTTTAATAATAGAGTCAATCTTCAATTCTTTTCTTTCCCCTCAAGACCTAAGTTTTGGTGCCCAAAGCTTTTGATTTATCCATCCCAACCAACTCCGAAAAGCTTCTGCTGTGGACACTCCCTCTCTCACTGTGAGCCTATGTGCCTTGATCTGTTTCCCCAGCTATCTTCAGCCATACTAACGTCCGATTACCCTTCACCAAATGTGGTATCTCATTGCTTCATAATACTTGCAATTTTGAGATTGAAAACTTGCTTATTAGGTAACTATTCCTCCCTAACATTGAAAGCAAGAAGTGTCTAGAATTACCTGGTCATAATTTTATGGCCAAAATGTCACTGCAGTCGTTGTAATCAAAAGAAATGAACTTGGTGGTTGGGGTGGGGGGGGGTGGCACCTGGGTGGCTCAATGGATTAAGCATCTGCTTTTGGCTCAGGTCATGATCCCAGGGTCCTGGGATGGAGCCCTTCGTTGGGCCCCCTGCTCAGCGGGGAGCCTGACTTTTCTTCTCTCTCTCCCCTTGCTCTCTTTCTCTCTCACTCTCAAATAAATAAAATCTTTAAAAAAGAAAAAGAAAGAAAGAAGAAAAAAGAAAGAAAGAAAGAAAGAAAGAAAGAAAGAAAGAAAGAAAGAAAGAAAGAAAGAGAAAGAAAGAAAGAAAGAAAGAAAGAAAGAAAGAAAGAAAGAAAGAAAGAAAGAAAGAAAGAAAGAAAGAAAGAAAGAAAGAAAAAGAAAGAAAGAAAAGAAAGGAAGGAAGGAAGGAAGGAAGGAAGGAAAAGAACTTGGGGCACCTGGGTGGCTCAGTAGGTTAAGTATCTGCCTTCAGCTCAGGTCATGGTTTCAGGATCTTGGAATCGAGCCCCACATTGCACAAGGCTCCCTGCTCAGCAGGGAGCCTGCTTCTCCCTCTTCCTCTGCCCCTCCCCTTGCTTGTGCTCAGGAGCACATGCTCACTCTCTGTCTCTCTCTCTCTCAGATAAATTAAAAAAAAAAAAAGAAATGAACTTAAATTGAGCTGAATAAAAGTTTAGGGCAACACTTTTGCAGGAACCTGGTTTCCAACTCCAGTAAAACTTTGGGAAACTAAGCTGACCTATCCTCTATTTCCTGAGAGGAATCCTAGTTGAGACACACAAATGGCTTTAAATTTTCTTTTGTAATTTCCATCTTGAAGTCAGGATTAAAATTATATCCAATGATAAGGTCCAAAAGTGAAAATAGAAATAAACCACCAGGAAGTTTAGTAATTATTGTGTTATTTTGTTAAATTGCATATACACACACCTCAAAGGTATAGTTCTCCTTGGAAATTAAGATGTCTGCTTTTCTTCATACTTATATAATTTAAATACATTGACTTAATTATTAACTCATTCAACACAAAAAGCTTTTGAGTATCTACTGAATATAAGGCTATCAATGGTATGAAAGAGATTACAATCCAGTAGAAAATATAAGCCATGCACACAAATGATTCAAATTTAAGGCATATGTGATTATCATAAAAAAAAAAAAGGACAAAATAATTTAACATCTCAGAAGGAGGAAAGATTTTGAGTACCTAGTGAGAATCAATGGTGATTTTGACATAGTCACCTTTATATTGTACCTAATATTTTACTTACAGGAGTAATAACCAGAGTTTTTAAACACATGCTATTTTTCAGGTACTATGTAGACAGTTTACAGCATTTTGAATTAGGATTGCTTTTTGCTGTATGGAGTAAAATATCATATTACAATTCACTTAAACAATAGTGAGTCATTTCATTATTTCACTCAAAAATAAAGTCTGGAGGTAGGCAATTTGAAAATAGAGCAAGAGTCTCAGTAGCATGGAAGACCCAGGTTCTTCCCACCTTTCTCTCTGCCAATTATGTGATGGAACAATGGTTGGAGGATCTTCTCCAGCATTGTGCAGTCCCCCAAAAGTTGCAAAAGCAATAAGAAAGGAGGTATCCTCCTTAAGGGACTTTCTGTTACAGGGGAGGAAATCTTTTCCAAGTGGTCCTGCTAACCTCCCCCATATCTTTTTGGCCTGACTTGGTTCACATGTCCACCCCTAGAGCAATCAATGATGAAGGACAACAGGATTGCCATGATGTAGTAACCCCCCGTGAACTGCCTCCTCGCTATCTCCCAAGACCATGTTTAAATAAGCAGTACATTTGCACTGATAATAGAATTTATAATCACTGCTCTTGATAGAATTATTACACTAGTTTTCTATTTGTCAACCATGGCCACAGTCTAGTCCCACAAACATACATTAGTTTTACTTTAGTAGCAAGAAACAATAAGTATTGTACAGATGGAAATAGTGATTTAGGTAAAGTTTTACTTAATTCCTCTGTCATTTGGTCCAACCTGTGACCTGAACATTTTGCTGAGAGGGTTCGTACTAGCAACTAAGCATTAAAAACTGGTCCATGTGAAGACATTACAGGAAAGTCAGAGAAATGTGCATTGCTAGCATATTTGAAAACATTGTTTCTGTCAGAATAGTACTCGGTTTGAATTTATTGTGCTAGTTTCTTATACTTCTTATATTTACCCAGAGTTCCAACTTCCCACATCGTTCAGTCCAAACACCAAACACGAAAGTGGCAACCCTGCTATCATCTATGTGTAGAATGACAGAATATTTCATCCATTAAAAAAAAAAAAACCAACAACTTTGTTTTAACATCATGTAACTTTGAAGCTTCAATATAAGTATTTTATTTAAGGATTCTTCTTCACTTACACTGTGATATTTTCAAGACTATATTCCAATTATCTATTATTGCATAACAAGCCACCCAAAACTTAGTAACTTAAAACAAAAGAATCATTTATTTTGCTCATGAGTTTGTTATTTGGGCAGGTCTTTGTCAGAACGGCATGTTTTGTTCACGCCAGCATCAGCTGAGGCAGTTTAACGGGGGTAGAATGTACTTCTATGATGGTTCACTTACACAGCTAGCTAGTTGCCCTTGCTTAGCTCAAACTCAGCTGGGGCTATTGGCTGGGGGCATTGGGTCCTCTACACGTGAGCTTCTCTGTGTGAGCCACACCACAGGACTGCTTGGGCTTCCTCATTGAATAGCAAATGGATTCCAGAAGTTAATATTTCAAAAGAAAGTTGAACTATCAGTATCTTAAGGCCTCGGTTCAGAAACTATCATGTTATCACTTCTGCTGTATTCTATTAGTCACACAAAGCCAACCCAGATTTAAAGCAAGCAAACATAAATTCTTCCTTTTAATGAGAGGAGTGTCCCTCCACTCCCCCCCAAAAAAAGAAAGAGAAGAAAAAAGTGGCCATCTTTAATTACCATAAAATAGAAGGAGAATCTGGTTCTATTTTCAAGGTTCATTCCTATGGAAATTCTCTATTTTTTATAATATAGTACAGACAAAGCTTGAAGATTACCAGTTTTGTAAATAAAAACCACAATGAAAATATAGCAGAGTTTAAGGATACAAACTACCATAATTTTTGGCATTAAAAATATTCTCTATTAAAGTTTTAACTGGAAACAGCAATATTTTCTGATTTAATTTAAAATTAAATCATGTACTTTGTATTTTATAAATTATGCTAATGCTAGGTATTATTTTAGATAATTACTTTGGGTTTTGAGTATTACAGAGTCATAGCTTGATTGTTTTCTTTGTGAGGTATTTGGAAATATTAGCTCATTTAGAACTGAGATTAATAACAATTTCTAATTACAGAACTCCAATTTTTTTCTAAGTTTTTTTTTTTGTGGGATCACCTTTACCCTTACAACATATACTGGGAAAGTTATATTTATCACACTTTTTAGACAACAAAACCAAAGCCTACCTATGTGAATTAATTTTTTTCAAGATTATTTAAAACATTAGCAACAGAAACAGGACTCAACTTTAGTATCCAACCGATACTTTTCTACTCTACTCAGAAGATTGGCCAAATTTTCACCATGAAGCAATATTTAATATGGTAATCATGACTAAAAAAATGTTCCTTGCTTATACTTCTTTGTTTTAAATAATTCTTTTTAATTAAATAATTATTTTAATGAAATAATTTTTAATTGGATAAGATTTTTTTTCTTTTAAAAAGCAATGTTCTAATTATGGAATCTGTTAAATATTCTAAAATTGTATTTTGATATGTAGTTTTAAGAAAGTGAACTAGAATGGGAAGTTTATATGGAGTTATGTGGAACATTGCAGATAACTTCTGATGATAAATAAATGAAAATTATTATTTTAGGGTGGAAGAATAGTATTAACTCAATAGAAGGCACACTGAGGTAGTTTTCAATTAACTTTTTATTTTTATGAGGATGATGTAGTTGGATTTTATAGAAATTGGAAGATTTCATGATACAGTAAATGACAAATCTTACAGGTTTTTCTTCTATTTATTATTTTGCTGCTGAAGAGAATGGGTTTTTTTAATTTGTGAGAAAACTCTGTGTTCTCTAGTTTTACAGGCATCATTAATATTGCTTGTCAGTTATTCTTCAACAACAATGTGCAAGCTTAGGCATGAGCAGTCAAAGCAATAAAATGAGAGACAAAAAAAAACATGAGTATGTATTTGCACTGGTAGTGTCTTTCCCTCCAAGGATAAGCTATTCAGTTTCTAGTACTGTCAGTCAGAAGGCCAACTTCCTCCTTGAACATTTTGATGATAGCTGCTCCCATGCACACACCCGCCCCACCCCCGGCTCTATTGCTTCTCTCAGTCTCTGACAGTCTTGTGTCCTCTTTCTACCTGAAGAGTGTTGGTATCTGCAGAGTGTTGCTCCTGGTCCTCTTCCATTATAATTCTACATTTCCTGATCATAGCTCCCAATATTTATATCTCTAGCCCAAATTTCTCTACTGAATTCCACACCTATAAGCCAACATTTCTATCTGTACATTTTACAGGAATCTCAACTCATCAGTCCCAAATTAGAATCATTATTCTTCTCCCTAAATAATTGAGTTTCTCCCCTTCACCCACATCCATTAGCTCAATGGGTTCTTAGGTCAATTTCTTCTTAAAACACACTCACCTTTTCCAGATCCTTCTCATCATCATTACTATTTCAGGCCCTCATTTCTTTCCTAGGTTATTACAAAGGTCTCCTTATAGGTCAAAGTACTTCCAGTTTCACTCCAGGCCATCCTACAAACTGCTGCCAGACTGACTGTCTCCAAGATACAAATAAGGACATGTGACTTAAAATATCTACCTTCGTTGCTTACAGAGTACAGTCCAGTCTCTGTCATCAAATACAATAAAGCCTCCATGATATGGCCCTTGTCTTCTTCTCTATTAACTTCTTCCTGCACTGATTTCCCAAACTATTCAGTTTCCTGAAAGAGCCATCATGTTGTTTCATGCCTCCATGCCTTTGTATGCACATGCGCACACACACAACCTCCTAAGTAGAATGCCTTCCCTCTCTTCATAGGTATAGTGTCTCTATTTGCCAAGATCTAGTGTACACATGGCCTTCTCTTTGAAGCTTTCCCTCACCCCTCATTCTCTGCTACAGGTGGTTTATTATTAAATGCATTATGTTACCAATTCTGCCTAAACCACACCTAACTCCTATTATTACACTTACAATATTGTATTTCCGTTATCTTTTGCCTGTCCGTCTTCTGTAGAAAAGCATGAGTCCTTTAAGGGTAGGAACCGTGGCTTTTTACCAGCAGCATCTAGTTACAGGACCCTCCACAAAATCTATCCAGTAAACTGTGTGTTGTATGAATGAAGGAAAAATGTAAAGATAAACTGCACTAAATGTGGAATGCTTACTAATTTCTGAAACTATGTTGAGGGAGTAAGAACCACATTCTACTGTAGGAGAGAAAAGGCATAAAAATCAAATATCCAGAAGAAGTGACACTTTGAAATCCAGTCACAAAAAAAAAAATTCAGTCTGTCAGATTTTAATTAGTAGTATCAGATGCTTTTCCATGTAACAAAGTCAGAATTTAGAAGCAGACATGATTAGAAAAAAAGCAAATGAAAATAATTGATATTCCAAACAATTGTAGAGGCAGAAAGGATGGAAAATTATTTATTATAGAATAAACACTTTCATATTAGGAAAATAATAAGAAGAACAATTTGAAACATATCAGTAGGAAAGGAAGAATTATAAAGAAGAATTATAAATCAAAATAATAATCTCTACTATTTATTGTTTATTACATGTCAGACACTATTCTAGAACTTTGTATATCTTATCTCCTTTTATCCTCACAACCATCTTCGATATAGATATTACTATTTATGCCATTTTACAGATGAAGAACCTCTGTCTTACACGGGTTACAAGACTTAAATTATCAAAGTCACCCAGTGTAGTGACAGAGTCAAGCCTTAAAATCTGACTTGAAAGCCAAGCTCTTATCTACTGCACTAAAACAGAGAGGATTTCTTACCCACGTTTGACCATGTTTCTCTAGTCCCTTAGTGGGGAGAAATGAGGAATTACATGAGAACCAAACTTCCTTTTAATTGTAGTAGTTGGATTAGACTACATTTTGTGATCATGGTCTTGGGATCATGAGAGCAACAGTTGAGAATGGTGTTTTCTCTAAAAGGGATATATGTTTGCCGTATCAGTCATCTATCCACTAAGTAAATCCCATGTGCATATCTGAGAATCAGACAGCAGGTGATGGCTTGAGACGGGAGAGAAGTTTCCTATTTCTTAAACTAGAAAGCAGATAATTTTTGTCTCCCAATAAAGGAAATATGTGAAATGACTTTGGTGGACATTGATGAGCTGCCGCTGGCACATAGATTTCATCAAGGGGTCTGCCTGATCAGAGGAGGGGGACAAGAAGAGGGATTAGTACAGAAGTTGTGCAGAATTCCTAAGAGTTGCAGAAGCACTGAACAGAAGGAAGCTGTGCCCAGCAAGCTGGGTATTTCATGAGCGTCCGAGGCACCAGGAGCAGCCCTGTGGCTACAAAATAGAGAAAGCTGGGTTTAACAAATAAACGGCAGCGTGTACCAAGAATAGCAACTGCCGCCCGGACAACAGCATCTGAACGTTGGTCATTATGAGCAGCATAATTTGATCACTGAAAGTAAGTATGATCTTATTTTTAGCCATAAGCTGTTAAGGCCGAGACCTCTAAATCACATTAATCATATTAATGCTCTTGCTTTAAGACCTTTAGTACCTCCCTGCTCTCTTCAAAAGGAAGCTCAAGTCCTTAGCATGGCAGAAACAAGGCAAATCATGAACAGCTCTATCACTAACGTCCTATCCTACCAACCTTCTGCTGCCACACAACAGGCCCTCAAACTCAAAATACATTGTATTAGGAGCATTTCTCCAAATGTGCTCTTCTCTCTTTTACCTCAGGACACGTGATACTGTCTCTGTGTGTAATTCATTTTCCCAAACCCTTGACCTGGTTGCGTCTCTGAAACTCAATCTTCGAGGCGCAGCTCAAGAGTTGTCTTTTTTTTAAAATTTTTTTTATTATGTTATGTTAATCACCATACATTACGTCATTAGTTTTTGATGTAGTGTTCCATGATTCATTGTTTGCATATAACACCCAGTGCTCCATGCAGAACGTGCCCTCCTTAATACCCATCACCAGGCTAACCCATCCCCCCACCCCCCCAAGAGTTGTCTTTTCTAGGAAGGCTTTCCTGACTAGAATTCAGCTTAGGTACCTAGCTTCCTCTATTCCTTCTTAGAACCCTACAGAGCCTTATACTTCATCACCCTGAACTGTTAGGATGTTTACTTACCTGCTTCCTTTTTACACCGTGTGCTCCTGGAGTGACTGGCCTCTGTAGGTAGGACGCAGTCATATTTGTTGAGTGAATGAACGGCCAGTAATCCTCTTGGTCCTGTATAGTCACTGCTCTAATCCTAGGAGATTTGCATGTGCCCTTTCTTCTTTGAAAGTCATGTGAGCTGGAGGCTGGTTCTTCCTTTAATGTGCAAATAAGTTTGACCGAGATTGAAATTAGCAAGGAGGGCATAAAAGGACTTAAGAAGAAAACGTTAACACTATTTTCTTTTCCTTCCTTAGTTACGTTCACTGAAGTTATTACTGATTTTTCCATGTATTGTATGAATTAAATTGATGATACTTAGAACGTGCCCAAATGTTTAAAATATATTACTTCTTGCTTCCAACATGGCTGCTAAAGGAGGTCTATCTTTCTTTTTATGTGCTCACTAAGTAGATTTTCTCACAATGAACACTTTCTAATGCTCCTTTCTCACGAAGGAGAAGGAGAAGGACAGAGAGGGCGAGGGGAAGGAGGAGGAGGAGAAGGAGAAGGACAGAGAGGGCGAGGGGAAGGAGGAGGAGGAGAAGGAGAAGAAAGATGTACTTTCCCCTTAAACAAGGTGCAGTATTTGAAATGAATGAGAGTACTTCAGGAAACAAAGATTTGATTAATTCTCCCAATCCATACCAAATATGATTTCACAGCTCTTTGTAAATAAGTTTTTCACATCCTGTCATTTTTCTGGCACTGTCATCCTCTTCATGGAATAGAAGAATGTATTGCTCTGATCCTTGACCTAATAATCAAATTTCATCAAACTTTTAAATGAATGTATTACATTCATTTAAATTACAACAGTCTGTAACAAAGATCAAAATTTGCTTTTTAACTTAATATATTTTTACCGAACAGACTGTTTTCACTAGAAGTTTCTGTCCCAGATTTTATGATACCTCTATTTTAAATTATCAAGGGAGAACACCCATTAGCCTCTCTGTCTCACTGTGTTCTAATTTATTTTGTTAGTATTTTATGGCATAAAAATGGATACAGATAATGACTCATCAATCATGTTGGCACCCTTTTACACCCTTTTCTTCTAATTGTGAAATGGAGGTTTTATACTTTTTACAAAATTACATTAACTCTCAACTAACAGCTTTTCTCTCTACCACTGGTTGAATATTGCTCTTGCTTTATGCTCTGTGCAGCTTTGTCCCAAATATGTATCTGAAAAAATACTTAAAACATTATTCTTTTTTCAACACTCACCCAAATCAATGTTAACAGCCTTCAAAGGCCATCAGCCTCCCTATCAAGATTTAATTTGCAAGGATTGTCATCAATTTTTTTAGTTATAAAATATTTCATACATTCAAAAAGGCAGAGAAATGATAAACACATGAAAAGATGCTCAATATCATTAGCCATTAGAGAAACGCAAATTGGAACCACAGTGAGCTTCCACTTCACATTCTATAGAATGGCTATATTCAAAAATAAAGATGATAGCAAATATTGGGGAGGATGTGAAGAAATCAGAATCCTCGCCCATCACTCGTGAGAATGCACAGTGATGCAGCTGTTCTGGAAAACAGTTTGGCAGGTCCTCATGTGGCATGCAGAGTTAACAGATGACCCAGCCGTCATTCCCAGATAATGTGAACATATGTCCAAAGAAGAACTTGTACACAAACGCTCAGAGCAGCATTACTCACAGTGGTCTAAAAGTGGAAACATTACAAATGTCCACAACTGATAAATGAATAAACAAATTATGATATGCCCAAACAATAGAATAGTATTTGGCCATAAAAGGAAATGCAGTACTGATCCATGCTACAGCACAGATGTACCTTGGAAACATGATGCTAAGTGAAAGAAACTAACCACAAAAGAACACATATTGTATAATTCCACTTATGTGAAACGTACAGAATAGGCAAATTATCTACAGCGACAAGATGGAGATTAGTACTTGCCTTGGGCAATAGGGGGTTGGGAGGAAGGGAGGAATGACAGCTAATGGGTACACGGTTTCATTTTGGAGTGATGAAAACTTTCTAGAATTGATTATAGTTATAGTTATGCAATTCTGTGAATATACTAAAAAATCATTGAATTGTATAATTTCAATAGGTGAATATATATGGTATGCAAATTATATTTCAGTAAAACTGTTAGAAAATATATAGAATGAAAAAAGCCCTGCATATTATACATAATATGTAGTAGACCCATAAACATACCTTCAAGATTTCAAAATACTTGTTTGGATATTTTTGCACCAAATTTTTTTAAAATGTTTTATTTATTTATTTGTCAGAGAGAGAGAGAGCACAAGCAGGGAGAGCGGCAGGCAGAGGGAGAAGCAGGCTCCCTGTTGAGCAAGGAGCCCGATGTGGGACTCAATCCCAGGATCCTGGGTACACGGTTTCATTTTGGAGTGATGAAGGCAGACGCTTAACTGACTGAGCCACCCAGGCATCCCTGTGCCAATTTTTTTTTTAAGAAACAAAAAGCTACAAAATAAGTTGAAATCTCTGGCCTTCACATTTGCCACCTTGCTGAGAAATAACCACTGTCATAAAGTTGGTGTGCATCATTCCCATGCATATTTGATCCTTTTCTACTTATGTGTATATCCATAAATTAAATATGTATCTGTTTTGAATGTTTTGGACATTTTACATGCATGACATAATAAAAATAGCTTTCAAAGCCTGCCTTTTTTACACATAGCATGGTGCTTAAAATGTAAAACTGTATCCATATACACATATGTAGACAGTTCATCCATTTAAATTCTTTTTTTCTTTTTAAGGATTTTATTTATTTATTTAATTGACAGAGAGACACACACACAGCAAGAGAGGGAACACAAGCAGGGGGAGTGGGAGAGGGAGAAGCAGGCTTCCCGCCGAGCAGGGAACCCGATGCGGGGCTCGATCCCAGGACCCTGGGATCAGGACCTGAGCCGAAGGCAGTCATCCATTTAAATTCTATATAGTCTTCCACTGTGTTAAAATAGCACAATTAATTTATCCATTGTTCCAACGATAAAAATTTAAGTTGTTTCCAAACTTTTACTACTATAAAAAATACTGGAACAAACATTCTTTCAACATGCTTCTAATGGGCATGTTTACAAATGTTTATCAAGAAGTATATATTTGGGGTGCCTGGGTGGCTCAGTCGTTAAGTGTCTGCCTTCAGCTCAGGTCATGCATGTGCTCGCTCGCTCTCTTTCTCTCTCAAATAAATAAGTCTTTAAAATATATATATATATATCATTGTATTTTAATTCTTTTCCTAAATTTGGGTGTGATTGAACATCTCTGTCTTTATTACCTTTTGGATGTTGTTTCTGTATTTTATCCCTATCCATCGCTTATTTTCTTCTTGGGTTATTTGTCTTATTCTTCCTGACTTGCAGGGACTCTTCGTGTATTCTGGATTGTAATTCTTTGTTAGTTAGATCTATTTTAAACATCTTTCTCAATGTTGGTTTGCATTTTAAGTTTTTAAATAAAGTCTTTGTCAAATGCAGTTTTTAAATTTTTATGTCATTAAATGTAACAATCCGCTTCCTTATAGCTGGTGCTTTTAGTGACATGCATGTACTGTGCTATATTTTCTTCTACATATTTTAAGATTTCACTTGTCATATATGAATCTTAATCCTCCTGAAATTTATTTTTTGTATTGTGTGAAATAGAAAGATATTTTTCTTCTTTTCTTTAAAGGCCACTTATCCTAGAACCCTTTTCTTACTTATTAATAACTGTTATACACCAAGTTCCCTATATAGATTTTTGTCTATTTCTGGATTATTGATTCTTTCCCCTGGGTCTATTTGTCTTTACTTGTGTTAATACAATGCCGTTTTAATTGCTATACCATATAAGTCTTGCTGTCTTGCTGTTTTTTCTTGTATCCTACCAGCATTGCTTTGACCAATCATATAATAAACTTATAAACTTGTAGGCAAAATATTTGGGGAAATAAATTTCTCAAAATGATAAGATATTGGCATTGATTCTGGAATGTTGTTTGGAATAATTCACAGTGGTACCTGTTAGTGGTATGTGCAACTATCTGAACATGTTTTGAATCATGGCCAACTGCCTCTGGACTTTGAATTTCGTATCTACTACGGCAAAGGATCTTCATCTGAAGATGCATAGAACGCTATTAAAACACTGGATCTATGAGAAATACATTAGAGTCTTGTTTTCAGTTTTTCATATATAATATAAAACCATGCATGGGAAAATTATTTTAAAAGCAAAATAACTAAATTCTGGAATAGTAAGACGTGTTAATCATAATATGAGTTTTTATAATATATAACAAATATCCATATATACTTTATATTGAAATATTACTGCAAAAATTATTGAATATACTGAAACATAAAAATAAAAAAATTAAGAACATGGAAAAGGTCTTGCCATAGTAGTAAATAGCAGTAGTCAAACAGCAACTTTTCTATTATTGATAAAAATTCTCGATAAAGCCTGCTAGGAAGTTTCATCTGAATACAGCATTATTTAAAACTCAACATTTCTCAAGATGATTTGCCCGCATGTCAGTTTCCCCTCTCAACTGCCTTATTTCTGACATTGGTATCATTTTCTTTACATTTTTCCAGGTTCAAAACCTTGGAGTTATCCTTGATTTATTTTACCTCCGTATAATCTACACATAGTATGCAGAATAATGACACACCCCTCCTCCAAAAAGATGTCCATGTCCTAATCCCTGGAACCTGTGACTATGTTGTTACATAGCAAGGGGAAATTAAGATTGCAAATGGAATTAAGGTTGCTAATCAGTGACCTTAAAATAAGGAAATCGTCCTGTTTGTATGGGTGAGCCCAAATGTAATCACAAGGATCCTTTAAGTGGTGATGAGGGAGACAGAAGAGTCAGTGTTAGAGTGACTTGGCTTCTGAAAGACTCAACAGGCCAGGTCTGGCTTTGAAGATGGAAGTTGAGCCGCAAGTCAAGAGAGGCGGGCAACCTCTGAAGCTAGAAAAGACAAGGAAACAGACCCTCCCCCAGAGCCTCCAGAAGGAATGCAACCCTGCCAACACCTTGATTTTAGCCCAGTGGAACCTATTTTGGAACTCTGACCTTTCAGAATGGTGAGATAATAAATTTGTGTTGCTCTAGGCCAACCATCAAGTTTGTGGTAATTTGTTAGAGCAGCAATAAGAAACGAATACGTTATCCAATCACCAATCACGCCTTCATTGGTTCTTACTTTACACTTCCTCTCAAATGTCTTTTTCATCTCAATTTCAAATGGCAGTATCTAGTTCAGGCCTTCATTTGTTAGCTCCAGATATCGCAGTAGATTCCTAATTGTGATATAGGGGAAATAGTCCTAAGTTGTGAGTGAGGATACTAAGTCCCAGTCTGTCTCTGCTATTATTGATTAGCTTGTGACCGTAGAAAACCTGTGTTCCAAACGTTCTCATCCTCCACCCTAACACACACACACACACACACACACACACACACACACACACTTACCTTATCAGAAAAGGAGGAAGTTGAATAATATGATTATTTAATTCATTTCTAGCTCTTGTTAGGGTAGTCTGTCTACCTCTTAGCTCCTCACATCTTTACTCCATCTTATATATCAATGCAGAATTCTTAAAACCTGCTTTGAATATATTACACACTTATGTCAACTTGCATTGACTTTTCATTGCTTACAAGTTAAGTAAGTCCCTATTAAAGATTTTTCACAGGAGTGCCTGGGTGGCTCAGTCAGTTAAGTGTCTGCCTTTGGCTCAGGTCATGATCTCCGGGTCCTGGGATCGAGCCCCTCATCAAGCCCCACATCTGGTTTCCTGCTCAGTGAGGAGTCTGCTTCTCCCTCTCTCTTTGCCCACTCACCAGCTCGTGCTCTCTCTCTCTCTCTCAAATAAATAAATAAAATCTTTTTTAAAAAAAGGATCTTTCACAATTTGCCTACTGCCCCATCTCTCCAACATTCTCTTTCTTTCCCAGAGTACCTTATCCTACCTATTTCAGCAAAACATGTCTACTCATTTATTCTTCAAACATGGGCTGCTTGAGCTCTTCCCCCTTCCTGAGATATCCATTCCACATCTATCTAGTTATCTGAGCCCTGCTCCTTCTGTAAGAGGCCCAGCAACTACCAGCCCCCACACTTACTGCCACATTTACTCCTCTTCCTCAATTACTGCCTACACTGTGTTTCTCAAATTAAGTTATGATGAGAACTTATAAATGATCTAAATTTTCCAGCTCCTCAGGATGATAGTGAAAGGATGATTGAAGAGGAATAAAGGAAAAGAGAAACTAGTTCAAAGGAGTAAAGCTTTGCCTCTGAAGTTTCTGGAGAGAGAGGAAACAAATATGTTCAGAACTAAGCTGGTGCAATCTTGCATTATTATTTCTCTTTTTATGGATATATCTTGTCTCCCAAGGTATAAGCCCTTAATAACAGGGTCATTTCTGATATTTCTTTTTATTCCCACCACCTAGAAAAAGTTTTATGTTTTACCAACAAAAGTTACTTACTTGTTTGCTCAGTGTTGGAATACATATACGATAATGACATCAACACACCAAATCCAGTTTTAGCCTCCACAATTCATGAAGGATAGGAAATACTTAGAGAATATTTAATCAATGAGTTCATCAATCAAGTGTATATCAAAAGCTCACTTGAGCTCAGTGTCTGTTATTCAAATAATCCCTAATGCTGGACGATAGAGACTCTCACTTAATCTCCTTCATTTCTTGGCTTCCAGAGCCCACTTCTTTGCAGCACTCTTTGGTATGTGCCAAACATGACTCAGAGTTCTTAGATCCCTCTCAAATTTCTCTGGTTTCTGGGCGGGAGTTCTTCCTACCAATGGTCCAAAGCCTACTTCATGGCAAGATACAGTCACAGCCATATCCCGGAGCACTCAGCTGCAGCCAGCAGGCAAGGCAATGACTTGAATGAATCCAAAAGGTGTCTCATTTTCCAAAAGGAAGGGCAATTTCTTAAGAAACTAGGCATCTGTGGAGGGTAATACAAAAAAAATGTATTTCCATCCTGCAATTTTATGAAATATTTGTAGATTTCCTTAATTTAGTTAACTCATAACAGCACTTAGGTTCTTTACTTGAAACTCTGTGTTGAAACCATCCTAAGCCAATATTTGCAGTTCTGAATACAGCATCATCTTCCTGGGGGTGCCATGACTTTCTCATTTTATTCTGAAACCAGAAGGACTTCTGCCTGAACAACTTACACTCCTATATTCCACTGTACTAACAGCTGAGCTGCCACGACAGAGGGAAGCTCTTGGCGCAAGTCTGGGGTAATGATTTTAATCCAAAGTGAATAGAGCACTTGGTTGGAAATCCTAGATGCCATGTCAGCACACACACATCACTGAGGATCTAACATGATGATATGTAAAATCATTACATATGGCTAAGCATTTTATTTTTTGTATTGGTGTTCTCTCTTTATAGTCTGTTCTCTTTCAGTTTTCTCTTTCCCTCCCCCCCTCACCCCACACTTAAATTCATTTCCACATATGTATTTTATCAACTGTCAGTAGCATCCAAATGCCTTTTTCTTTGGCTAGCCAATGACATAAATTTTCTCTAATATACCCTGACAAGGGCATTGTATTCGAAATGTCATTTCCTTCTCTCATTTAGTCACAAATTTTGTCTCTTTCAAACATTCTGTATCTTTTTGATACAGATTCCCTCACCTGTACAACATTTTTTTTCTTTCCTATCCAGAACACGTATTTCTATAAGACATAATGAAACTGGTAAGGAGACGACTACTTCAGTCTTCTAAAACCATGGTAATATCTTGGACCTAACATACTACGAGCTAGTTAGTTCAGTCATACATATGTGTGTGTGTATATATAGATATACTTACAATACACAACCACCTTTAAACGATGTATTATATACAGACCCATTCACGTACATAGTCATACATATACATTAACTGTTGCTGATCTAGAAATACAACACAGGCCTACCCATACAGTCATAACCTCTTACCCTTCTATTTTCTCCTTAACCATATTTGTCACCACCAGGACCATGGTGTACTGATGGGTAACCTGACTACTGTGCCCAAAACTATTTGGAAGAGCATTCAGATGAAGGGCTTTGCCAAAATAAACATAACTGGACTTTACAGGATATTTCTTTACTTTTGTATCATATCATCTCATTTGAGGATACACAATAAACCTTCTACGGGCATCATCAAGTTACCCTTTCTTCTAAGAAACCACCTTTCTTTTCTATTTCTCAGCATTGTTGCTACCACCCCATAACACTGGTTCTATCTTGGGAGACCAAAGATGAATTTATGGTTCTTTACAGTCCTTTATGAAAGTTGACTTAGGGGACGCCTGGGTGGCTCAGTGGGTTAAGCATCCAAATCTTGATTTTGGCTCAGGTCATGATCTCAAGGTTGTGAGATCGAGCCCTGTGTCAGGCTCTGCACTCAGCACGGGGTCTGCTTGAGATTCTCTCTCTCCCTCTGCCCTTCCCCCGACTCACACTCTCTTTTTCTAAATAAATAATTAAATAAAATCTTAAAAAAAAAAAAAGAAAGTAAACTTGGATGTTTCAGATTCTCCAGGTTCTCCAGAGCAGAGCAACTATAACACAAACAAACCCTTCTCTCTCTAATACTGGTCGTTATTCAAAACAAAATTTCAGTGCACAATCATGCTATGAAGAACCAGAGCTGAGGATAGGAAGAAGGGGCAAAGCACAGGCAGCCCTGTGCTGGACATACCAGATACAGAGGCCCACAGTCTCGAGACCCAGCTCAGGACTGTTAAACAACGGCCTGGGCAAAACTCTGACTGACCTGGTCTTCAGGCCTAAAAGGGACAATTGCTTTAGGCAAAAGAGATACTTTGAATGGGTAGTGAGGCTTTGAGGAAACTGCCTGGGAAAATAGCTTGAGAGACTCAATCCAGTCTTGATGACAGCAGTGTGGTTCCTGGGTTATAGGTATAGGCAAAATCTGACAAATGGTTGAGACTTTAGATGTAAATAACCACAGATCATGGAGCAAAAGGGAGTGTAAAAACTGAAAATGAGGAAGAGACCAGTGCCGGTTTCAAGGTCATGTTGACAGTAGTTCAGGAGTAAAACAGCCTCAGATGAAATCCCTTAAACCAGTAAGAATCCTAACCCCAGAATGTAAGCTCTGTAAGGGCAAGGATCTAGGGCTTTTGTCGGGAGAGGCAATCTGCTCATGGGCCCTGAGAATCCCTGCACAGTCTTGCTAAATATGACAAGAAAACAAGACCCTCAGTGGTCTTTACCTGGGCCATTTTTCAGGCTCACATTAGTATCAAACAACTTTGGAAGGAAGAAATAACATCTCCCAGACAAAGGACAGGCTTGTTACCATTCATTTTGAAATTGATAGATTCTCCAAGCATGATGTTCCTCCCCTGTCATGCAATCCAATGGGTGTGTAGGCACCCACATATTTCCCCCGTGTCGTCCAGTGGCATTTGGGGGGGAGTGAGAAATTGACACAAGCAAACAGGAAGCTTATTCTGCCTGCTATGTCATGAGCAATAAAGTCCCATGTCTCTGACTCAAGAGTCTCTGTCTTTTGCCAGCATCATGACACAGTAACAGGCTAGCTTACTAGCTTGACAGTAGAGTAAAATTCCAGACCCTTCACAGTTCCTCATAGCTCTAGTCCTAGCACCTAGAATAATATCCAGCAAAGAGGGGTCATTCCATTCGTTAAATGAGTCCCTTACTTGATAAAGATTTGAATTTGGTTTATCTCAGTATTAACCTCATTTATGAGCACTAATTAGTCAACAAATTCTTGTGAAATCACATGGCATATAATTTATTCCTGGTTAAAAGATCACGCCAGGTGGTTGCTGCTCAAATTCAAATCAAATGGAGTTAGTGGGACTTCCATTAAGAAATGCTGCTAAAAATTTCTATACACTAATAATGAAGCAGCAGAAAAAGATATTAAGAAAACAATTCCATTTACAATTGCACCAAAAATAATAAAATACCTATGAATAAACATAACCAAGAAGGTGAAAGACCTGTACTCTGAAAGCTATAAAACTTTGATAAAAGAAATTGAAGATGACACAAAGAAATGGAAAGACATTCCATGCTCATGGATTGGAAGAACAAATATTGTTAAAATGTCTATACTACACAAGGCAATCTCCAGATTTAATGCAATCCCTATCAAAATACCAACAGCATTTTTCACAGAACTAGAACAAACAATACTAAAATTTGTATGGAACCACAGAAGACCCCAAATAGCCAAAGCAATCTTGAAAAAGAAAAACAAAATGAGGCATCACAATTCCAGACTTCAAGTTATATTACAAAGCAATAGTAATCAAAACAGTATGGTACTGGCACGAGCACACGCACACACACACACACACACAAGACATAGATCAATGGAACAGAATAGAGAGCCCAGAAATAAACCCACAATTATATAGTCAATTAATCTTCAATAAAGGAGGCAAGAATAGGCACAATCTCTTTGACAAATGGTGCTGGGAACACTGGACAGCTACATGCAAAAGAATGAAATTGGACCACTTTCTTACACCATACACAAAAATAAACTCAAAATGGATTAAGGACCTAAATGTGAGACCTGAAACCATGAAAATCCTAGAAGAGAGGACAGGCAGTAATCTCTCTGACATTGGCAGTAGCAACATCTTTCTAGATATGTCTCCTGAGGCAAGGGAAATAAAAGCAAAAATAAATTATTGGGACTACATAAAAATAAAAAGCTTCTGTAAAGCAAAGGAAACAACAAACAAAACTAAAAGACAACCTACTGACTGAGAGAAGACATTTGCAAATGACATATCCGATAAACAGTTAGTACTCAAAATATATAAAGAACTTATAAAACTCAATACCCCAAAAAGAAATAATCCAATTTAAAAATAGGCAGAAAACATGAGCAGATATTTTTCCAGAGAAGACATCTAGATGGCCACCAGACACATGAAAAGGTGCTCAATATCACTCATCATCAAGAAAATACAAAGCAGGGGAGCCTGGGTGGCTCAGTTGGTTAAGCATTTGCCTTCAGCTCAGGTCCCAATCTCAGGGTCCCGGGATCAAGCCCCATGTTGGGCTCCTTGTTCAGCAGGAAGCCTGTGTCTTCCCCTCCCTCTGCCCCTCCCCCTGCTCGTGCTCTCTCGCTCTCTCTGTCTCTCAGATGAATAAATAAAATCTTTTTTAAAAAAAGAAAATACAGGGCTCCTGGGCGGCTCAGTCGTTAAGCATCTGCCTTCAGCTCAGGTCATGATCCAGGGTCCTGGGATTGAGCCCCGCATCTGGCTCCCTGCTCCACGGGAAGCCTGCTTCTCCCTCTCCCACTCCCCCTGCTTGTGTTCCCTCTCTCGCTGTGTCTCTCTCTGTCAAATAAATAAATAAAATCTTTAAAAAAATAAAGAAAATACAAATCAAAACCACAATGAGCTATCACCTCACACCTGTCAGAATGGCTAAAATCAATAACACAAGAAACAAGTGTTGGCAAGGATGTGGAGAAAGAGGAAGGCTCATGCACTATTGGGAGGAATGCAAATTGGTACAGCCACTGTGGAAGACAGTAGGGAGTTTTCTCAAAAAGTTAAAAATAGAACTACCCTAAGATTCAGTTAATGCACTATTGGGTATTTACCCAAAGAATACAAAAACACTAATGCAAAGGTTTACATGTACCCCCTATGTTTATAGCAGCACTATTCACAATTAGCCAAACTTTGGAAGCAGACCAAGCGCTGATAGATGAATGGGTAAAGAAGAGGTGGTATATATATGCAACAGAATATTATTCAGCCATAAAAAAGAATGAAATCTTTCCATTTGCAACAATATAGATGGATCTAGAGAGTATAATGCTAAGTGAAATAAGTCAGAGAAAGACAAATGCCATATGCTTTCACTCATATGTGGAATTTAAGAAACAAAACAGTGAGCAAAGGGGGAGAAAAAAAAGAAACAAACCAAAAAGCAGACTCTTAACTATAGAGAACAAACATGGTTACCAGAAGGAGGGAGGTAGGGGGATGGATGAAATAGGTGATGGGGATTAAGAGTACACTTATCTTAATAAGCACTGAGTAAAGTACGGAATTGTTGAATCACTATATTGGACACCTGAAACTAATATAACCCTGTATGTTAACTACATTGGAATTAAGAAAGAAGGAAAGAAAAAAAGAGAAAGAAAGAAAGAAAGAAAGAAAGAAAGAAAGAAAGAAAGAAAGAAAGAAAGAAAGAAAGAGAAAAGAAATGCTGTCAACAATTTCTGAATATTTGTCAAATCATGTGCTAATCAATTATCGTAGATACTTGAGGAAAAGTATCAAAATCTTAAGTCACGTTACATATCATGTTTTAAATTCATGTGTTTAATATAAAAAATGTATTTTATGAAGATAATGAATAACAATTAATAAAGAAATGAAACAGAAAGACCTCTCACCATTAATTTTTCATTGCATCCAGACCAGAGTCCAGAATAGGATGCTTTAGAAAAATAAACAACTTCATTTTCTCCTTCACCCAAGGAAGGGTTTGTTCTCAGATTCTCTGAGGCTATTTTCTATTAAGACCTCAGGGATAATCCTCTCACTTGTGTCTATAAGTGATTTGTCAATAAAATGAATAACCATTGATTCATGATACCTTCCAACTGAATCTTTATCCCCTTATATACTAGAGAATAAAACAGCTTAGACTTGAACTAACATCTGCAGGGCATGTGTGTGTACTGGGCTCGGTGTTATGTACTTTCATATCCACGGTGGTGTGTAATCTCTTCGCAACACACGGCCAGTGTTGTCTCCATAACGGGTTCATTGTATTTTCCTCAATATGTTGCAATCCTTTTTGCATGTGGACTCCACACCTTTCTAAATACTTGGTAATTTATGGGAAAGGCAACTTTTTTTTTTTCCTGGTGAGATGGTGTAGAATTTGTTTTAGCTTAAAAGAACTTGCTTTTCATTTCGAATAACGTGAAACTGCAAGCTACTAGCAGAGGCATAAATAACAGTGGAACAAAACTTCAGTGAGCAAAATGGATCATCAATATTTAATCCGAATCTTTAAATATGGTGATTGCCTTGAAATGATCTTCCTGCATAATCCTCTCTAGATGTCTAAAATTATGTTAAAGATGCAAAGTACTTTATTATAAAGAGAGAATAAAATTGAACTTTGTAGATAACCTCATTATACTTTTTTGCCACTCCTCTTTTTCTAAACAATTCACTTATATAGGACTCTGGAGCCCTAAGATTTGGGCTAACATGACCGTTAAAATCCCATCTTTACGAATGAATGCCAAAGAAAACATTAATTTAAAAACCATTAAAAACCATTAATTTTTTTAATATCTCACAACTTGAAAAAATGTGAGTAGCCTCACATGTGATTGCACGTGAATATCAGAGACAACAAAACAGGATATTAATTTCTCATCTAATTAAAAGATGTCACAAAGTATAAAATGCTCCATCTCGTCTTATAGTTATGTAAGTTGAAAAAGTACTTTCGCATCTCCACTTTCTTTAGATTCCCACAACAAATCTTTGACTAGAAAGCATGGTCATTTATAGCTACGTACGTTCTATGTAATAACCTATCTACAAACTTCTATTTCACTCTGTGTAACGGGAGAATCTATTTTAAACGGCTACTTATAAATTGCATTAAATCAAACAGGCAACATTATTAGTTGAGAAAGCTAGTAATTGAATGTTATTATCCAATTGTTTATGACCTTATCATTTTTCAGAGTCTCTCAGAAACCAATTTTCTACAGTGAGCTATTGGGGTAAGTAGAAAGATAGTTAGAAATTCTTACAAGCTGACGTCTACTTCAGCCATAAATTCTTTGTCTAATAAATACAAGTTCATCTTGTGCTCGTAAAGCAGGGCACTACACTTCTTTTCAGCTATTTTAGTACATCTTGAATGTGTTTCCTTTTTAACTGAAAAAAGAATTGTGCTCATAAATTCTCCCTCAACTCCAGCACTCAGTCACAGTGAGCACTGCCTACAAGAGAATCCATTCCAGTAGATAGCCCTGGGATCAATATTGATAGTGACATTGAATAAATGGGTTGGATCTTCCCTTTTAAACACTCAAGGCTACAAGTAATGCAATCTCAAAGAAACAGATGAGGAAAAATAGGTGTGGAGGTGGGGAATCCAGACTTATGTCTTACTGCACCAGAAAATAGATTAATATCATTTGAAACCTCTATCTTATTTTCAAGTCAGACAGGAGAGAGGGATGGGGTCTCCCACATTCACTTTAAAATAGCTAGAACCTGAGGATTGCTTGTCTGTTTGTTTGTTTTACTGCAGGGTATGTGCTACCCAAAAGTACCTAGGTAAGGGGGCAAGTGGGGTTAAATTCAGTTCTCACTTAGCTTGCCAATCTATGTGCCTACACGGGAATATATCTGCTTGGATGAATTGGCATCCTTCTAGTAGATGGCCCTACTGAAGGCCACCCTATTGGTACCCAAGCAAATGTACTAATTGTACCTGGAGAACTTGGACCACTGTGATAAATGTCTTCACTCTGCTTATTCTAGTTAAAAGTGCATGCCTTCCTTTCTCTGTGTGAAGACCGTGTGAAGAAGAAGAAAATTTTCAACTCGTAAAGACAACTTTCAACTCTCTTCAGTAGAGAAGAGAAAAATATTCCAGCTTCATAAAAGGCTATTGTTTGTTAATTCTACCCTTTTGTCATGACATTTAAAAAAAACATTTAGCTACGAGATAAAATATAATGTCACCAATCCCTTATAGGAATTCTTATCACCTACTAAACAGTTCTACGGTGTGACTCCCAAACACACGTTGTAATTCTATAGTTGACATTTTACCTCAAACTCAGAAAGCCAGCTCTCCTTTATCTTCTCTGCCCTTCAAAATTCCTCTTCCTCCATGTTTCAAAGTTCAGGACAAGGTCTACCTTTTCCAAGAACCATTTTATTTTTCTCTCTTCTATGCTAGAATATTCCTCTACTCTATCTGTTCATCCCCATAACATACAGTTGGGTTGACACCGCCCAGAGTCCAGGCTGTAGCAAAAGACCTCATAACTCCTAAGCAGAGTGGCTTGGGTTTAGTGGGGGTGGAGCGGCATGCTCAGTAGGAAGACAGAGAAAAGGCCAAGTTGGTGGCAGTAACAGCATTGGGCAATGCCATGGAGTTGAGGAGAGGAGGCATTCATCAAAAAGAACAGCACCACTTCAATCTTTAGACTCCCAGCCGAGACTACTGTCATTAGCATCCTCATGGGCCAATTTAGAGAGCTCTTGATCCCCCCAATACTGCCTGAGAAAAGAAGGGCAATCTGGGTACTTAGGACAGCTTTCACCTAGTGAGTACTCCTCCAGAGACTCTGTAGAGTATCTACTATTTTATAATTCTGTTACTCAAAGCCCCTTGACTGTCTTGCCTTACGCCAATGAATGGGGAATCATAGTATGCACAGCCACCGATATGCCCAAATTGCCTTTGTGCAGCTCTGCTACCCCCTCGAGCTATTTCCTCCTTATTTTACTGTGTATTTACTTCTTTCCCCATCTCCACACTGCCTTTTTCCAGCATATTAGTTCTTTTCCCTAATACCAGGATTAGTCTTTGAGTATGAGGATAATGCAGTCAAATAGGCCTTGTGAGTAGAGGAGTAAGTAAGGAACTAGGAACCTAATAGACGGAAGCACACCAAATTAACCTGCTACTTTTTCTGAAATGTGCCCTTAGGTTTCTTCTGGTGTCTTTGTTCATACTAGTCTTTCTACCTTAATTAATTTTCTCACTCTCTTGACCTATTAAAATCAAACCTATCCTTTAATAGTTAAGTCAAATACTACTTCTTAAAGTATTTCCTGAAATACAATGTTTTTTACTTCCTGTTGGCATATATCTTACAGATTTAGAGGCAACCTGAGGCAGGATGAGAGCATGGAAGGCCAAATGGATGAGGGTCAGGATCCCAATGGTCCTGGACAGCCAGTAGGGGTTTAGAGATCGGAGAGATAATATAAACCATCTCTAGCATTTAATGCTAAGAATATGGAGCAAGTGGGAAAGCCGATCAAGATAAAAAAATTGTAGCCAAAATTTTAGATATAATTAGAACATTGACACCAATGTGAAGAATCAGTGGATGATCTGGGGGTAAACATGGAGCAAAACATGTTGGTGTGCTTCCAAAGTTTGAAGTTCACATCTAGCTCTAAATGAATCTTTTTTTAAAAGATTTTATTTATTTATTTATTTATTTATTTATTTAGAGAGTGCAGGCAGGGGAGGGGCAGAGGGAGAGGGAGAGAATCTCAAGCAGACTCCGTGCTGCGTGCAAAGCCTGTCCCAGGGGTCGATCTCAGGACACTGAGATCATGACCTGAACTGAGACCTGAACCAAAATCAAGAGTGGGCCATTTAACTGACTGAGCCACCCAGGCACCCTTCTAGATGAATCTTTCTTCTTTCCCAAAGAGTTAGTGCTTGTGAGGTAGTTCCAGAATTTTCAGTCCTTAGTTTGTACTTCTCTTATACTTATCATGCTATCCTTTGAAACGCGCATCCCCCTTACTATCTTATAAGCTTCTTGAGGGTAGACACTGTGGCTTACTCTTATTCATCTCACCTGCATTGTTTAGTGCAGTGCCCTTTACACAGGGATGTCAACAAATAACTTTTGAATTGTAGTTCTGAAGATGAGTTGAATTAGTGGAAACTATTAAGAATTTAATACATGTTGAGATTACGGACTTCCAGGGCATCCAGTGGGAAATATCCTGCAATAAGTTGGAGTTGAGGGGCACCTGGGTGGCTCAGTCGTTAAGCGTCTGCCTTCGGCTCAGGTCATGATCCCAGGGTCCTGGGATTGAGCCCCGCGTCGGGCTCCCTGCTCTGCGGGAAGCCTGCTTCTCCCTCTCCTGCTTCTCCCTCTCCCACTCCCCCTGCTTGTGTTCCCTCTCTCACTGTGTCTCTCTCTGTCAAATAAATAAATAAAAATCTTTAAAAAAAAAAGTTGGAGTTGAAAGACTCAATGTTCAGAAGGAATGAATGGATGAACAGATATATTTGGATGATTTCCATATAAAGGTGAAAGCCAAAGAAGTATGTGTAGAGATTAAAAAAAACATCTAAGTTGAGGACTAATTAGTCCTCATTTCATTTATTCAATCAATATTTATTAATTATTTAGAATGCTCCAAACACTTAGGTATGCATAATTATAACAATATACTTAAGGAATCAGAAGTAGTCTCTCCAATCAAAGATTTTCAGTCCTCCAGACTGGTAAGGAGATGATTGTGATATATATTAAGTGGAGAAAGAGTATTCAAAAAGGCATGTGTGAGTAGAAATGTCTTCAAAAAATGAAGACAAAAAGTTACGCCTGGGTGGTGGCTCAGTCAGTTAAGTGTCTCCCTTTGGCTCAGGTCATAATCCTAGAGTCCTGGGATGGAGCCCCGCATCAGGCTCCCTGCTCCGTGGGGAGCATGCTTCTCCCTCTGCCCCTCTACCCACGTATGTGTGTGTACTCACTCTCTCTCAAATAAATAAACAAAATCTTCAAAAAAATGAAGACAAAAGGAAAACAATTTTTTTTTAAAGATTTTATTAATTTATTTGACAGAGAGAGAGAGAGCGAGAGAGGGAACACAAGCAGGGGGAGTGGGAGAGGGAGAAGCAGGCTTCCCGCAGAGCAGGGAGCCCGATGCGGGGCTCGATCCCAGGACCCTGGGATCATGACCTGAGCCGAAGGCAGGTGCTTAACGACTGAGCCACCCAGGCGCCCCAAGTCAGGCTCCATTTTAAATGGTGTCTTCTTAATCCTCATAATGAGCCTTAAGTGGGCATACTATCATCTTCATTTTTCAGAGGAGAAAACTGAGGCACAGAAGTAAAGTTGCATAGTTAATCCATGACTGAGCTGGGATACAAACCCACACAATTTGACATGGGTCTGGGGTCTGAAGATAAGACATCCTTTTATCCATTTGGATTGACATTCTAGTGGCAACTACTGTATATTCAACATACGTAAAGTTGCCCTCCCTACCCCAGGCCCTGTTCACTGAACTTCAACAAACTGAAAACCATTTTGATTTGAACTTCTTCCATAGTCATTCTGAGTGTACTTTCTCTGGCAGACACCCCATAAGGTGCCTCTCAGTGAATCACATCTTTGCATAATTTCCTTCCCTTGAGTGTTGGATAAAAGCTGTAACTTGCACCAAAGCAAAAGAATATGGGAAAGGTAATGTCACTCCCATGATTAGATTACATCATAGAAGACTCTGTTTTAACAGACTGGAGAAAGGTATTCTCCTACTGGCCTTCAAGAAGCAAACAGCCGTGTTGTGAATTGCCTTTGGAGAAGGTTACATGGCAGGGAGAGATGGGTAGCCTCTAACACTGGTGAGTGGTGCCTAGCCAACAGCCAACAAAAATCCAAGTCCTCAGTCATACAGCCAGCCACAAGGAAATGGATCCTAACAACCTGAGTCAGTTTGGATGCACATTCTTCCCCAGTCAAACCTCCAGATGAGAATACCACCTAGCAGTCACTTTGATTACATTCTTGTAAGAGTGATAAGCAGGATTCTAAGATTGTCCCCAAGACTCCCCACCCACTGGTGTACACATCTTCTCTCCCAGTTAGTCAGTCAAACATTAACCTACGTGTTGCTGTGAAGGGATGTTGCAGATGTAATTAAGATCTCAAATCAGTTAACTTTAGAACAGGGAGATTATCCTAGATAATCAGATATCCTAACCTAATCAGGTGAGTCTATAAAAGGGACTAGGACCTTCCTTGACTGATCTAAAGTGTGGAGAGTGTTCAACCCAAGGTAGATTCTCCACTGCTGGCTTTGAAGATGGAGGGGGCCATATGGCAAAGAATGCAGGAGGTCCCCATGAACTGAGAGTAGCTCCCTGCTGACAGCCAGCAAGGAAATGCAAGCCTCATTTCTATAGTCACAGGAATTGAATTCTGCTTGGAAGAGGACCCTGAGGTCCAGATGAGAACGCAGCCTGACCAACACCTTCATTTTAGTTACTTAAGACTCTGAGCAGAAAATCCAGTCACACCATGACCACATTTCTGACCTATAGAACAGTGACCTAAATAATGCCAGATGTTTTAAGCTGCTAATTTGTGGTAATGTGTTTAATTTGTTACATACCAGTAGAAAACTAATACACTGCATGTATTTGGAATTGACACAAATTGAGGCATTTCGGGTAAATAAAAGTGAAAACACCCAGTACAGTGCCTGAAATACAGAAGATGCTGAATATTTGTGGGACTTTTTTCCTAGTGAGCCTCTGAAATACAGAATTTCTTCCTTCATTGTCAGAGTGATCCCCAGTAACATTTGCAAGAAAAAATATTCACCATAAAGAACAAGTGAAATATTATACAACCGTCTATTGAAACATAGAACAGCCAAACTATCCTGTGGACATCCATAATTACTCAGAAACCAAAACAAAACAAAAAAAATAAAAGTCCATAAACTCTACCTGCACATCTCAGAATTGGAGTACAAAGAATTCAAGTTACTGTGCTGGTTCTTAAAAGTAGACTTTGAAGTATTTCATATTTTAGTTATTACACTACTTCTTATTTCTCCAACTTCCAGCCATTCACTCTCTAAAGTCTGAAGATGTTGAGATCATGGAAAAAAATTTCAACAAATCATCTTCTGACTGAATCATAAAACTTGGCAGCTGTGAATTTGTTTGTCATCTCTGTAAGAAGATCTCTGTGTTGAGAATTCAAATGCTTAAATTCTGGCCTATGTGTCATAGATAATTTGAGTATCTGTTCCAGGGTTTGGGGATAGATTCCAGTGTAAATATGTGTTGTCTGAAATTTAGCAATTCTCCTACAGTTTATAGCTTTTCACTTTCTGCTTTAAGAGATGTTATGCATCAAGTTGGTACAATTTGAGGTGACTTGTATGGCCCCAGACGTGGTTTCATATCCACGTCTGGTAAAAATAAATGATTCTCACGTATATGTCCGTTAGCCATTTTAACCCCTTGGGTTTTGAAATTTGCGAGTGATCCTGGCCATTTCAAGATTCCAAGTATTAAGATTGAAATGAGTGCATTTAAAAATTACTCTTTGACAGTGAAGAGAGAGTCAGCACGTAACATGCTGATTTCAGCAAGGTTACAATTGACATTTGAGCACTACCAGAAGGTACCTTACAAAGAAAAGAGCTCTTTTTTGTTAGAAACACATTGAACAATGAACAAAATTACTTTTTCAAGTTTGTGCTGGTAAGGGGAAGTATGGGGTAAGATGTTCCCAAATTTTTACTTATGTAAAAAATTTACTTATGCCCCCCATGGATATAATTTTATCCTTAATAAGATAAGTAAATTATTTGAGACAGTGAGCTGTTTTATGTTGGTTGTGAGTTTATCATATTTATTTCATTTTTTAAAGCAGGTACTTTTGCTTTTGAATGGAGAAACAGTTCGATATTCAGTTAAACAAGAGTGTTTTTTCCTCTTTCCTTTTTAAATTTTTTTTAAAGATTTTATTTATTTGACAGAGAAAGACACAGTGAGAGAGGGAACACAGTCAGGGGGTAGTGGGAGAGGGAGAAGCAGGCTTCCCATTGAGCAAGGAGCCCGATGCAGGGCTCGATCCCAGGACCCTGGAATCATGACCTGAGCCGAAGGCAGATGCTTAACGACTGAGCCACCCAGGCGTCCCTCTCCTTTTTAAATTTTAAACATCAACTACCTTTGCTACCTTTGTAGTCCTGCCCTTAGAAATAGCTCTTTTTTTTTTTTTTTTAAGATTTTATTTATTTATTTGAGAGAGAGAGAAAGCACGAGCAGAGGGGGGTGGTGAGGGAGGGAAGGGTAGAGGAAGAGGGAGAAGCAGACTGCCCTCTGAGCAGGGAGCCTGATTCGGGGCTCCACCCCAGAACCCTGAGATCATAACCTAAGGCAGACACTTAACCAACTGAGCCACCCAGGCGCCCTACTCTGTTTTGAAGGACAATGTACTGCTGTAGAAAACTAGAGATTCATTTTTTTTTAAAGGAGCATGATGTCTTTTGCCTATGAAAATATAATCTTCAGGGATTCTACTAGTACTTAAGAATTTACAGCTTCAGTTTTATAAAGTTTTATACTGCTGCTCACCAAAAAGTCTCATTCACAATTTGATACAAAAAATATAAAGGAAGTTTTATTCTTTGAGGGTTCTGGAATGTCTAAGATGTTCTTATTATATGTTGAAAAGTAATTTCCTGTTAGAATGACCTAGGGGCCTACTAGGTCTCTTCTTAAATTTTACCCTTGGAGTAGTTATGACGAGGAGGGGCTCTGCAGGATTAGTAAAACATATACTAGATCAAGGGATCCTTATATATAAGGGAAAATAGAGGATTCTGTTAGGCTCTTCCACATACAGTATGAATATTAAAAGGTTCTGAAAGCCTGAACAAATGATTAGAAGGAAAGAATGATGGCCCTAGCTATGAAAAGATAAAGCACAGTGAAAGTACAGTACTATAAACAACTCTTTCTTGGTTCTCCAGCTACCTCTTGAATCGAATTTCTTCTATTTGCTTTATGAGTCCCATTGTTTTCCCACCTCTTGGGTCCCCGAACAGAATCCATTATCTTTCCTAAAGCCCTGCTGTCATGGACGGCACCGCCACTCAAATATCTAAGAGTTGTCCTAGACTCTCTCTCTCTTTCACTGCCTATGTACAATCACCAGCTCCAATTGCTTAAAGCTTCCAGATATTTGTCAGATCCCTCCCCTTTGCTTCATTCCCATTGTTTTGGCTTTAAGACCAACCCCAGGCATGTCTTCTCGAAACCCCATAACAGCCTCCTTCTAATTGGTCTCCCTGCCCTCACTGTCACATGTCTACCCCTCTCTCACACTCCGAGCCAACTTCTATGGCGCCAGAATGATCTTTCTAAAATACAATTCTTGTCTTTTCACTTCCTTGAGTGATTTCCCATTGCCTAAAGAATGAAGTCCGAACTCTTTAGCATGACATGTGGGTTTTTCATGATTTGGCTTTGACAAGTTCAGCTTCTTTTCTCACAGTTTCTCCATAGACAGAATATGCTTCTCACACTTTGATGCCTTTCTCACACGCTCTTCTTTCAGCCTACCATCAGTTCTCTTTTCTCCCTGGTCCATAGGATCAGCCTTTACATTTCCTTCTATTTGTCCCGATAGTCTTTTCGGTGGATTGCTTCTTCCTTCATTCATCCATGTGCAAATAATTATGAAGATATAAAGCTGAATCAACATATAGCCTACTCTCAAGAATCTTGTAGTCCACTGGAGTTCAGTGGAGCTATAATAAGGTGAGATGGGTACAAGCAGCAAGATGTTTGGGACAGTGAGTGTTCAGAGAAGGGAAATAAAATAGCAGTTTTTGCATTTGCATCTTTGTGCATCTTTCCTAGCTACAATATAAAAACCACAGACCACAGGTTGATCCAATGTAGTGTTTCATTTATTCCCCAAACATTTCATATTTAAATTTATCGCCAACATAAACTGTAACTAAATGCAGCAAGGCATTACCATAACATCATGTATAAGCTAATGTATTTACTTAATTCTTTTTACTGTTTTTCGCTAGGTGCTAATATTCAACAAATACTTGCTTCATTTATTTATTTGTTTTTTAAAGATTTTATTCATTTATTTATTTGAGTGAGAGAGAGAGAGAGTGTAAGCCATGGGAAGAGCAGAGGGAGGACAAGCAGACTCCCCGCTGAGCTCAGAGCCCGACTCTGAACAATCCCATAACCCCGAGATCATGATCTGAGCTGAAATCAAGAGTCTGATCTCAACCGACTAAGCCACCCAGGTGCCCCGACAAATACTTGCTTCATTTATCAACGTGATCTTGAAATTTGTTCAAGTTTGTTATTGTGTTTTATATTTTGTTCTGGTTCTTAAAGAAATATTTTTTCCTACATATACTTTAGCTATCTATACAGTAATTCAGCCACATTTACGTTCACTGTGGTTTCATATTTAGTTAAACACTCACTGAAATACTGTAGTAATGTTGCTTTTACTGTATTGCATGATTTCCAACTGTCAGGAAATTTACTGTGTACCTGCCCCCACGCGCCAGTATTCCATGACACCAAAACATTTCTTTTGAAATGAGTGATATCCGTTTTCCAGGGCTAAAGGTTAAAAGTTCTGTCTACCCAGAATTTATGCCTTCCTGCTGATTATAATATTCGGTATTTACATAAACCAAATAATACATGTTTCCTCACAAAACCAATTTCAAAACATGTTTGCTAATGTTCACTCATCACCACCTCCCATAACACAAATTTTATTATAAACTGGTAGTATATTTTACCTACCAACAAATGTCAACAAATAGAGTACTTCTAGTTAAGGGATTTGGGGAAAGATCCGTAGATGAAATATTTGAGCATGGCTGTGATAGATGGTTTGGAAGCAATACAGACAAGACTGACAGAAAATGAAAGCAAGTCTGTGAGGAAATTTCATGAAGGGAATAATAGCGGTATTGCTGTAACTCAAGAAGACTATAATCAGTGTGTATAAAAGGAATTTTAGGAGGTAAAATTGAAAAGCCTGATTGGAGCCAGATCATGGAGTCCCCTGAATGACAGGCTAGAGATGTAGATGTTCATGTTGTAAGAAATTAGAAGCCATTAAAGGTGTTTGTTTGTTTAAAGATTTTATTTCATTTATTTGTCAGAGAGAGAGAGAGAGCGCACGCACAAGCAGGGTGAGCGGCAGGCAGAGGGAGAAGCAGGCTTCCCATTGAGCAAGGAGTCTGATGCAGGACTCGATCCCAGGACCCCGGGATCATGACCTGAGCTGAAGGCAGACGCTTAACCGACTGAGCCACCCAGGCTCCCCATTTGTTTGTTTTTTAGGTACGTTAATAATACAATGACGGCTGTCCTTCCAAAAAGATTAATCTGGCAGCAGTACTTGAAGAGTATTTGAAAGGAGAGCTGGGAGATGGGGGACGCCTGCAGAGGGGCCGACAGTACCGATAATGTAGCATAAAGGTAATGAGAGTCTAAACTATAGCAGTAACATAGGGAGCCTACAGAAGGGAGAAAGAAAAAAATGCGGTAGAGATTCAACCAACAAAATTCTTTAGCTATTTGGATCTGGAAGGCAAAGGAGAGAAGAGACAAAAGGTTGCCCTTGGTACTTGGGGGGATGGTGGTATGAGTCAGGACAGAACTAATGTATTCATTTTGGAAAGCACTAAATCACTGAATCTGAGATGTCATCAGATTATTCGGATGGAGCTTTCCAGTAGGCAGTTCACAATTTAGAAGCCGAAATCATGAAGAAGGCCAGGTTTGGAGATGCTGATTTCATGGTTGTGGGAGCCATTCGAATGTGCCTGACAAACTTCCTCCTCCAGGGAAAGTAGTTAACTGAGGGCTCCAGCTATTAGAGTTGAAATTCCCCTCAGGGTTTGAGCTGAGGACAGGCATCTCACTGGTGGCTTCCAGCCAATGAGCAGGTGCAGCAGAATACTAAGGAAGATCAGCCTAAGAAGACAAAGAGCTTCTTTGTAGGCCAACTTGAGCTCAAGGACTCATCAACGGCTTTGCTGAGCCATCTATCCAATGTGGTACAGTCTACAGCGCTCCCACCCAAACTTCCTTCTTCCTAATCTCTTTCTCTCCCCTTCACTTGGGATCAGACCTGTCTCTCAACCTCTCTGGACTCTTCCACTTCACACCAACATAAACATTTCCCCATTTAATGCTGTCTCGGCATCTGCTTCTCAGAGCATCTAGATTAACACAACAGTTATTTGAAAAGAAATGATAAATATTCCATATGTCACTTTGCATAATTAGAATTAATGTTCAAAATACTGATGCTAAAATTTTCTAAACTCTTGGGGCGCCTGGGTGGCTCAGTTGTTAAGCATCTGCCCTCGGCTCAGGTCATGATCCCAGGGTCCTGGGATCGAGCCCCGCATCGGGCTCTCTGCTCGGCGGGAAGCCTGCTTCACCCTCTTCCATTCCCCCCTGCTTGTGTTCCCTCTCTTGCTGTCTCTCTCTCTGTCAAAATAAATAAATAAAATCCTTAAAAAAAAAATTTTCTAAATTCTTGAATCATTAAAGCAATATTAAATTATTAAATTTAACTCCTAAACTATAAAATTATGTTTAGTAGGCTATAACTTTAGGTGAGGATGTTTTGCCTTTATATTTTAAGAGATTATTTTAAATGGAAAGGTGGAATCATTAGAAAAAATTCTGGGGACGCCTGGGTGGCTCAGTCAGTTAAGCGTCTGCCTTCAGCTCAGGTCATGATCCCAGGGTCCTGGGATCGAGTCCTGCATCGGGCTCCCTGCTCCGCGGGGAGCCTGCTTCTCCCTCTGCCTCTGCCTCTCTCTCTCTCTCATGAATAAATAAATAAAATCTTTAAAAAAAAAAAAAAAAAAAAAAAAAAGAAAAGAAAAAATTCTGGTTGGTGGATATATTAACCTTCAAGAAATATCCACGAGTTATGAATCATTGAGCTGAAATCATAGATAAGAGTGACCTTTGAGCAACGCAAAACTTAGGTAAGTAATATTTTTTTTTTGTTTTCCAGATACTCAGAAACATGTAGATCTGTTCACGTTCTTCAGTACCCTTCTGCTACTTTTTAAAACTTTTGAGCAACATTACTGCTTCTAATATTAACAAATAAATTCTGATAATATATGTATTTCATAAATGAGATGAATAAATACATTAAAAAATTATCTGACTGACCATCCACTCTAGCATTACAGTAAGTTTAGCAGACACTGAAGGTTTTTTGATTGTAGGCAGCAAATAATCTTAAGGTTTCCCTTGCACCATTGTTTCAAAAGAAAATCCATGCTCTCTAAAAAGGTATGGTTTAGAATCAATCAAAACCAAGTGGCTTAATCAATATAATAATTAGGCTAGCATCTGAATCATTTAAGCTATTATGACTTTCAGGATTATTGATGTGAGAATTCCAAAGGCCAATGTAAATTGAAAATTGTTGCTTTGGTTGCTACAGATATGGGTAGTGTTATTTCTTTAAGATGTTGGAATTTAACTTTAAGGAAAACATTGTTTTCCTTTACTCAAAGGACTTGTGTTCTTTACATTCTTAGGAATTGTTTACTTTCTCTTTTGCGTTAGGCTGTGGTTTAGAAATCTAGTATGTTGTTAATTCTGTCTCTTTTGGATGCCTTTTGACTCAGGAGACCAACAAACAATCTTAGCAGGAACATCTGTTGATCCTTTGAAAAGTAGCCAATGAATTTGGAGTTTCCCTGGCCAGACAAATCGTGGGATGACAGCCCAGTCCTGAGCTAAACTTAAGGACAATGAGATTAGTTCTGACATCTAGAAAAAAAATGGAACACATGGGAAAATGCTATACTTAGAAAAATTAATATTCTTTGATTTTTTTCACAGTTAAAATGAATGGAAAGTTAAGATTAGTGCTAGCAAGAAAGGCTGTAAAATTTTATATATGCACAATTAAAGGGTTGAATGATTACATGGAAAATTTGGATCATATAAAACTGCCATAAAAAAACCAAATATTTGGTCTTGTATTGCTCAAACTTGATGTATCATTAGCAATGGAATTATTAATAAATATATTTGATACTGAAATGCTTAAAATAACTGTTTCTAGAAATAAAGCGTCTCTCACTAGTGCAGACTAGTTTGAATAGTGTGGATGACCTCTGTAAAATTCCAGGTTTTAATTCTTTCTAGCTTTTTTTTTTTTTTTTTTTTAATCTTTCAGTTACTCAATAGACTACCATGCAGTAGACTACTTTGTCTTCAAGTCTTCCATTAGGTGATCTCTGACAAGCTCTTCAATTCCCTGCAAATCTTTATTCCTTATACTATTATATTTGTTCTTGGTGATAATATTAACTCCCTTGGCTCCAATTGCTATTTGTCTACATGCATTTCATACCCACATTCATCCTTCTATCCCTATCTTGCTCTCTGCCATTCTAACTACTATATCTTAAGCCCCACCTCCAACCAACCTTACTAAGATAATTCTTAATCGTCTTTGAACTATCATATATCCCCAAATCTAATTATATTCTCCTCTTACTTCCATGCCATTATATGTATAGTTCATTTCTCAACTAGGCTTGCAAACTTTTAAAAGATATATATGCTTATATGCTACTTTTTTATATCTCTCTTAGGTAACATTTGATTTTACCTCGATCCTGGTAATATATAACATTTTCTTTACAACCTCTTTATTTTTAATACTCACATCTAACAAAAATAAAACATGATCGACACGGACAGATGCTTCACATTAAAACACTCTCCCATTGGCTTCTTTGTTACCCCAATCTCTGCTCATCCTGCTACTCCCCAGGCAGCTTCTTTTCCGCCAACTTTGCTGATTCCTTCTCCTCTACCCAGCCCTCAAATTCAAAAGCTGCTTGTGACTTTTTCTAGGTCTTCTTTTCTTACAAATTCCTGTCACTTTAGGTGATTTGTCTTCTTCAGTAGTTTCCATTGTCTTCCCCATGGATGTGAAGACTTTAAAATATGGCTGCAAAATCTTGAACACTTTATCACTGTCAAAATATTAAGAACCAAACAATATTATCTACATGGGAAATACTTAATTCCTTGATATTCACTGGCTACCATTTTCAGGGACTAAGAGCAGAGCTCTTTTCCAGATTCATCTTCTCGTGCAACTTTCAGGTTACTATATCAGTTATCTCTTGCCTCATGACAAACCACACCAAAACACAGTGGCTTAAAACAAGGCAATTATTTTGCTTACAAATCCACAGGGCTCTGCTGGGTGGTTCACCTCTGCTCTGCGTAGTGCCCATCAGCTGGAATGGCTTGACAGGGGTCTGAAGGATCCAATTAAAATGGCTCAGTCACATGCCTAGCAAGTTGGTGCAGGCTGTCAGCTGGGAGCTCAGCTGTGGCTGTGGCCAGGGGTCTCAGTTTCTCTTTACATGGGTCCTTCCATGACTTTCTTGGGTTTCATCACAGTGTAGCTATTGTTCTGATAGTGAGTGTCCCAAGAAAACAAGTGGATATGGATGACATTTTCATGACCTTGCTTTACTTGAAGCAGTCACAATGGCCTTCTCAGGCTCAAAGAGAAAGGACCTAGACTCTAGTTTTTGGGTAGTGGCAAAGCTCTTAAAGAGCACATGGGTAGGAGACACTGTTGCAACTGTGTTTTTTTGTTTTTTAAGATTTTATTTCTTTATTTGAGAGAGAGAGAGTGTGTGCATGTGGCACGAGAGGGGGGTGGGGGCAGAGGCAGAGGGAGAAGCAGACTCCCCGCTGAGCAGGGAGCCCAATACGGGGCTCAATCCCAGGAGCCTGGGATCATGACCTGAGCTGAAGGCAGATGCTTAACGACTGAGCCACCCAGGTGCCCCTGCAACTGTTTTTTTTAAAATCACAGTTTGGGGTGATGGGCATTAAGGAGGGCATGTGATGTAATGAACACTGGCTGTTATATGCAACTGATGAATCACTCAATGCTACCTCTGAAACTAATAATGCCCTGTATGTTAATTAATTGAATTTAAATAAAATAAAATTTAAAAATAAAAAAATTTTTTAAATTTAAAAAATAAAATAAAATCACAATCTGCTACAGTGACTAAAGAGCCAAGTCACTTTCTGTAGGTTACTTCTGGATTATACACATAATTCAAATGCTAAACCATATGCCTCTCCAATTCTAATCAGTGCAAATTTTTGTCTAGCTCTCCCTAAGTGTTTAAAGGTAGTAGGAAATTCCTTTCATACATTATATTGCCAAATAATTATACATTATAATATTATATAATATCAATAACCTATTCTATACATACATAATACACATTATATATGTATTGTATATAATATATATGGATTATATAATGCTTACATAATGTAGTAATGCAAATAATTTCATGCATTACAATATCAAATTAGATCCCACAGTAGCATCTAAGTTAAATGCTGATTGATAACCAAATCTATACCCCTATTATGTGTCATCTTTCTTTTTCCCAGCTTTTGAAGAGGCAAGAGTGTAAAACAAGCAAACAAAAACTCCCCCTTCAAACATGTCGCCAAAGAGGGAGTCTTGGGGCACCTGGGTGGCTCCGTCGTTAGGTGTCTGCCTTTGGCTTAGGTCATGGTCCCAGGGTCCTGGGATCAAGCCCCTCAACTAGCTCCCTGCTCGGCGGGAAGCCTGCTTCTCCCTTTCCTACTCCCCCCGCTTGTGTTCCCTCTCTCACTATGTCACTCTCTGTCAAATAAATAAAATCTTTAAAAAAAAAAAAAAAGAATGAGTCTTACAAAAGTGAAGTAGTCAAATAGACAACCTCGTTCAGTTTATGTCCTTTCTGCTGAGATGGCCAATTTTTAGAAGAAGCATTAATTTCCTAGAATATGAAATGTGCTCCTCAATTTATTTCTCCTGGAACGTAATTTTTAAAAGATAAAAAAAAATTATAGTCAGCACCTACATAAACTTAAACCAGAGACCTTTAAAATTAATATTAAATGTCTCATTTTTAAAATTTGATGTATTCTTATATTTAACTCAGCTTCACTACCTAAAAGACAGCCGAATGTAACTTTTAGGATCATCTATCATCTATCACAGGCAGAAAATAACAAATAAATCAACTTATAACATTCCTACATCTCCAGGGTCACCAAAATATTACTCTTTCATAAAAGACAAAAGAGAGAGAGAGAATATGTTTTATTTTGTTATTTCCTTCCAAATACAAATTATGCAAGCTAATATCTTGTTTTCTAAAGAAAACACTTGCCTGAACTTAAAGCTCACATATTAGGTTTTCAGTAAAAGTCTTAATTCTGTTTGTTAACACCCTATGAAGATTATGGATCTTTCGTTGGCTTTATGGGTTCACAGACTTGCCATTCTTAGCTTGATGGTCTGGGGAAAGAATTACTTTATGTTATCTATTTCATGTGAAATGAGTCACATTCTGTTTAGAAACAGTAAACCAACACACATGGGACGCACTTTATCTTAATAACTTATGTGTTCTTAAATACGGGAGCTGTAACATCTTCCTCATAGTTTTAAATGTTTTTATTATGTCCATAAGTTTTGGGAATGACACTATGAATCAGAATTATGTGGTAAGAGTTGTTTAGATAATACACAACACCAAAAGAATAAGCTAAAAAGAGAAAGACATAGTGAACCAACTGATTCTTATTTAGTTGCATGGTGTCTGTATGAGTTCTATATTTAGATTAACTGGGTTCAAACCAGGTTCATATATTTATTGTGAAATGAGAATGATTAATAGTCTCTGCCTTTTAGGGTTAGCAGGATTAAGTGAGAAATTTCCTGTAAATCCCATTAGCATAGTGGCTGACACAGAGATGGGACTTGATGACTCTGAGCCATTATGATCATTGCCAAGCTCAGCTGTCACCTCATCTGTGAAGCTCATCTCTTGAATCTTCCCAAATACTTTAATGAAAACTATCCCTCTCCTTCTGTACTCCTTTGGCATTTTGCTTACATCTCTCTTATACTTCTCTCTACTGCATGTATTAACATATATATTTGTCTTCCTCATTAGGTATCAGGTTCCAAAGGGCAAGGACCATGTCGTCTTCATCTTTATATTTTTCTCTCAGTACACTTTTCCAATACCTGATACCAAGCTTATATATATTAGACTTTTTTTTTAAAGATTTTATTTATTTATTTGACAGAGGGAGAAACAGCGAGAGAGGGAACACAAGCAGGGGGAGTGGGAGAGGGAGAAGCAGGCTTCCCGCGGAGCAGGGAGCCCGATGCGGGGCTCGATCCCAGGACCCTGAAATCATGACCTGAGCTGAAGGCAGACGCTTAACGACTGAGCCACCCAGGCGCCCTATATTATACTTTTTAAAAAAGATTTATTTATTTACTTGAGAGAGAGAGAGACAGTGTGCACATGCATGAGGCAGGGGCAGAAGAAGAGGGAGAGAGAATCCCAAGCAGACTCCCCGCTGAGTGCAGAGCCCGATGCAGGGCTCTATCCCACGACCCTGAGATCACAACCTGAGCCAAAATCAAGAGTTGGAGGCTTAACGGACTGAGCCATTCAGGAGCCCCTATATCTTAGACTTTGAATGAATGTTTACTAAGTGAAGATGACAGGTTCCTTTTCATCCTTCAGTCTCATGTCTAATGTCACCTCTCTGTTGACTCATTCTAAAGAAGCCTCATGATTCCACCCACCCCCTACAAAAGTAACTCTATTACATTACCCTGTTTATTTATTTTTTTATCATTTTGGGGAATTATTTAATTAACATATATACTTACTTATCTCTCCTAATAAAATGCAAGCACTATGATAATGGAGCCCTTATTCACCACTGAATCCTTAGCACCAGGACATAAGTTCAATTTAAGTACTCAGGAAGTATTTCTTAAATGAATCATTACACCTCCTAGAGCCCAGGTATGACAGTGGAAGCAGAAGTGATATGTCCCAGTGACCCTTATTTAAATAACTAGTAAAGTTGGTGATGACTTTTGAATATTAAAAAGGTGATACTCAGGAACAACTGTGAATAAGGTGTCAGTCCCTGCCTCACTTCCTTTGCCTTTGTCATTGCCAGCTACTTCGGGTCACAGGGAGCCCCACCTACAAGCTTAAACTCAAATGAATTCTCAAACCAATCTTAGCATGAAGAAGGAGAGACATAAGCAGATGCTGGAGCCATGATTGAAATGGAGTTTGTAAAGCCTTGGTTATACCCAAATGGCTTAGACAAAGTTTGCTTAAATGGAAGGATCAGCCAAATAATGCTCCCCAGGCAAGCATTGACTCTCACCATAATGAAAGACTCTGGTTCACTAGAAAATAACAAGGACATCACACCATTTGAATGATGCAAGCAAAGTTTTGAGTCACTATTATTAAAGATAGTGAATGGAAATGGTCTCCCACTTGGCCCATTCCCGGGGTCTGGTCAATAACCTGGTGCCTTGAAAACTGATCCAGAAGATCTGGCAGGATCTTTGGTAGAAAGAGTGCTGGAGCCTGATAGTCATTACAGAAAAAGGTTTCTTATTCTTTTCTGATTGAAGATTACAGGATGCCTAACCGATTATACGGAGTATGGTGTATATTAGGGCATGGAAAAGAAGTAAATCTTTTTTGGCAGAAATCTATGACCTTAGTGTTAAAGAAATTACATGGGCTATGTCATAGTATAAAATTATCAGTGTTGATTCTCATTAACTAAGGATGTTATTACTTGGACCACAAATCTTGACTCTGGAGTTTCCAGGTTGGTGAAGACGTGGAGGTGCTGGAGACTAGGACACCCAGAGAGGGTATGGAAACCCCACCCTCCTTTCTCACACACCTTGCCCTGAGCATCTCTTCCATCTGGCCATTCCTGCTTTTGTAATAAACCAGTGATTTCAAACACAAGACACACAGAGAGGATACCACACAAAGACAGGGGCAGAGATTGAAGTGATGCATTTATAGCCAAGGAATGCCAAGGATTGCTGGCAACACCAGAAGTGAAGATAAAGGCATGAAACAGATTCTTCTCTAGCAACTTCAGAGAGAGCACAGTCCTGCCAACACCTTGATCTTTGTATTTCTAGCATCCAGAACTGTGTGAGAATAGATTTCTGTTGTTTTCAGTCACCTAGTTTGTGGTACTTTGTTATGGCAGCCCAAAGAAATGAATACTGGTTCCTTTATGTGCTGCCACCCCCACTTGTAAACCAACCACATCATAACAAAATTTTCCTCTGAGCACAGCATTCCCTTTCTGAGGAAAAGAAGCACAACAATGGTTTGGTTCTTGGAGAATTTATTGTAGTGGCCAGGTTGTCTCTTATTGAAGGATTCAATGCATTTACAGTTGTGATGGGTTACTGTGATAAGATTAAAGGAAGGTGATTGGAACATGTTCTTTTCTGTGAACATTATAGAAATAAGCATGAAAGCTTGCCATTTGCAATGACGTGGATGGAGCTAGAGTGTATTATACTAAGTGAAAAAAGTCAGTCAGAGAAAAACAAATATATGATTTCACTCATATGTGGAATTTAAGAAACAAAACAGACGAACATAGCAGAAAGGGAAAAAAAAAAAAAGAGAGGGAGGCCAACCAAAAGAGACTCTGAACTATAGAGAACACACTGAGGGTTGATGGAGGGAGGTGGGTGGGGGATGGGCTAGATGGGTGATGGCTGTTCAGGAGGGCACTTGCTATGATGAGCACTGGGTGTTATATGTAAATGATGAATCACTAAATTATACCCCTGAAATGATATCACACTATATGTTAACTAATTCAAGTTTAAATAAAAGCTTAAAAAAAATCCATTAAAATGTGAACTATTTAACTATAATTTACTTTGAATTTTTAATAATACAAAAAAATCTTTACTGTAATTTTGTCTCTGCTTTCATTTATGCTTTTAACCAACACTGTAGCTAAGATTTAAATTACCATTTCAGAATTAGTACATTGAAAATGACACTAGAAATGGGGGAACCAAGGTGGCTTCCTAGAAATTAAAATTTTTCTGTTTTGCAAATATTAGTTCTATAGGAAGGTTGTGAAAAAAAAAAAAGAAGAAGGAAGTCCATCAGCAAACATATGTAGTGGAAAATGCACCCATTGTGTTGTTATGTGTGAATTAGAATATTACAGCCTCTGTCATAACCTGTAATAAAACTGCTTTAACTTTTTTCAATCAAAAAGAAAGAAAGAAAGAAAGAAACATGAAAAGAGGACCTTCAAAGTTTAATTTGTAATAGTGGATAGAAGATGAGAATACAATTGGTTTAATTGCTTTCCAGAGATAATTTGTAAGTCAGGATTTTAAAATATATTGCCTTTTCTGACAAAAGCTACATCTCCATATTCTCAATTGTATTCTACCGGAATTGCAAAGTTTTGATGTAGGACGACGAGGACTTAGCTAGACAAATAACTGATAAAACAGATGACCAAAAAAATGCCCACTTAAAACTATAAAATAAAAATAAAAGGCAACATCAGGAAGTTGCTGGAATGAACAGTAGTCAAAGCAGAATAGAAGCTGTATTTTATACAACATAATATAGGCATTTAATAAATGTGAATGTTTTCACTAAAACAAAGAAACCTTGACTCTTTCTCTCACAGCCTCCATCTAATTCATCAGCATATTTGGTCAGCTTTTCCTTCAAAACATTCTAAAACCTGACCACCGTGTATCACCTCCACTGTACCACGTGGTACAAGTTTCCATCATTTCTCCAGGGGATTATTGCAATATCCTCCTAATTTGTGTCCCTTTGTTAACCTCAGATGATCTTACTCTTTTGTTCAAAACTTTCCAGTTGATTTCCTACTCACTCTGAGTAATAGCCAAAGTCTTTACAATGTCCTCAAAGACCTACATGACCTCCCCCGTGCCCACCTCCATCTCTTCTCACTTCATCTCCTACCAACCTCCAACTCGATGACTACACTCAAACCTTGGTGACCTCCTTGCTCCTCTCTTCCCTGAAATGTTCTTCATGCAGGTATCCATATGGCTTACTCCTTTATTTCCTTCAGGACTTTGATAAAATGTGACTTTATCAATGACACTTCCTACAGCTCATTATTTTTCTCCACAGCTCTCATCACCATGTGCCACACCATGTATATTATTTGACTATGTATCTACTCTCTCTGTCCCCACTAAAACGTAAGCTCCATGAAAGCAGAATGGGGGTGCCTGGCTGGTTCAGTCGGTAAAGCATGCAACTCTTGATCTCAGGGTCATGAGCTCAAGACCCAGGTTGGGCATAGAGATTACTTAAAAAAAAAAAAAAAAAAGGCAGAAATATTTGTGTGTTTTTTTCACTGCTCTAGGCTGGTCTTTAAGACACTGCCTGGAACACAGTAGCACTGTAAATAAATATTTTTCATACACTATACTTCTACATTTTTCTTGACTCCTTCACTAGACTCCATGTAAAGGTTATGTCTTATTCATCTATCTCTGTGACTTACAGTGTTCTTTGGATGAATTAATATGAAAGGTTTTTAAAAGAACTGCACAGTTCTACTTATTTTGAAAAATCACTTTACATTCACACCAAATTGCAATTAATAGACACAGATGGTGTTATTTTTAAGTTTGTTTGTTCGAAAAGATGAGAAAAATAATTGAAAAGCAACCAATATTCATTTTGAATATTGACTTCTAATCTTCTTATTTTAAAATTCAAATTATGCTCTGCAATGCACAGGACTGAAGCAGACATTTTTAATTCTCTAGACACTGAAGCCATATTTCTTAGTTTGATGCAAAACTTAGGCTCCCTGTTCTCTTATTTTAATTCTCCTTTTTTCCATTTCTATATGCAGAGGATAAAGAGAAACATTCATCCTCATAGAGTGGCAGAAGAGATGAGGGCTGCTCTGTAAGAGGATTAAACACACAAAGAAGATAATTAACTTGCTGAGGCTCCACAGAAAATCATGGAATAGCAAGAACAGCATTCAGAGCTTCTGTTATCCTAGGAAATATTCTGTCCAATAGCTCCAGTTCATGTCACAGAGTTCATTTGTAGCCTGAAGTGTTAACATAAATTAAGAAAAATATTGAACCTTACACATAATGCAAAGAAAATAAACTGTTAATAATTTACCAAACCGGTTTGTTCTTAAATATAGGTTGACATCTACTTTGAGAACAAAATGCACTATATTTTTTGCTATGGTCTTTAAAATCATTCCCAACAGCAACAGAACTCCAAATAAGAAAATGTCACTGGGGAAAATGATGAGAATGCAGAGATCCAGATTTACTACTCTAAATACAAAACCTTATAATTGGATATATATTATGGGATACTTTCCCTGGGTGGGGATATTAAGAGTGATTTTAAATTTTCTTCTTTGAGCTTTTGGAGTAAAAAATTTTATAAAGAACATACATTTTTTTAATCAGAAAAATGTGAAAGTTATAAAGTGCTTATATATTCTTCTCTAATATATAGTAATTCCCCTTAAACATAATGTTCAGGTCTTAAATTTAGACATTAAAAATACACCTCACGTTTTGGAAAGCAAAAGCCCCAGTCGATCTGAAAAACAGCTCCAAGTCTTCCAAATTTGACTTATTCCCGGAGTACTGTTTATTGTAAATTGGAAATGTAATGCCAGGCAGATAAGTCATCATCTAACTAAAGTGAAACATAGAGAGAAATTATTTTTTAACAAGCAATTGGACTTGGAAAGAAAGGCATAGAGTAAGAGAAAACAACTGGAGAGGATTTGGGATTTCTTTGATGCCTGCAATATCCTATATGCAAACAGCAATGAGAAATGGGCAATAATTAATTTTAAAAATCATGCCTGAAGTTCTGGTATCCTCTAAAAACTTAGAAATAAATATTATCAACATCCTTGAATATATTATTTCAGGAAAGACTTTAAATCATTCTGCCATAGATATGTGTCAGTAGGGCATTCTTCACAGAAATATCCTTTCTCCTACTACTCTCTCTGACTTTGGAAAGCTTGACCAAATTCTTAGGTCTCTGCCAACATGGAGTTAGTTGGTAGTCTCCAAGCCCTGAATAACATTAGCTAGACTAAGTAATTCCTTTGGGTATCATCTTTAAGCCTAAAGATCTAAATCAAGAATAAAAGCAAAAGGAAATTCAAGCATGAAAGGAATTTCTGCCGTCTTTTAAGTAGTGAGATGGGGCTATTAGAAACAATTGTTTGTGCTGATACCAGTAAGTGTGAGGTGTTTAATAGGAAATGGACTTAAATTTTAGATAATTAAAAACCACAATTTTCTTAGCATGTATTGCAATATCTTCTAAAAATAAATGTTATAATTTGTTGAAAAATAAAAATAAAAATCTTTATGTAAAGCGTGCACAATCCCTACAAAGGCACTTCAAGGTTATAAATGGGCCAACACATGTGAAGGGACTGCCATCTAGTGGCTAAAGAAAAGATATATTTTTGCGTAGGACGGGGGTAAAAACTTGTTTAAGCAAATGTTAGTATTTCCCCATTATCCCATTTTATTAATCACTTTTACCTTTATTCAGGAGTCAGAGAGGTTCAGATAAATAGATATATCTTGTGTTTTTAAATATATAAATGATTTTGCTAATTTTATTTTTTCTGCTTAACTGTGTAGGTCAATGTAAAAAATTTCTAAACTACAGAAAATTATAGAAAGTAAAATCTATAAGCCTGCCACCTAGAGACAACCATAGGTAACATTTTAATTAATTTTGTTCAAGTCCTTTTCTATGCAGTCACAATTTTTCCTATAATTGACATCACAGAAGGTAATATATTTTGAGGAATACTTTAAAACATTAAAGTTACAAAATGCGTTTTTAACCATGTGATTAAAACCTGCTGTGGTTTGAGTGAGGTCTTCCCTGCAGGGAATAAAATATGCACATGCATGGATAAGTGAGAGAATACCTTATGTTAGAAATTGCAAGTGGCTCAATACTGTTGGAAAATAAAGTGAGAAATTTACAGTTCAGTGAGAATGCTAGGAAGAAGAATTAATAGGAGTTGGAGAGGTATGGACCAAGCACCATGGGCATGTCAGTTGGATACATTTGTCTGTTGATATGGATAACCACTGAGGAATTTTGGGTTGTGGACTGACATCATTGGATTTGCCTGCCACACAGTAACAGTAAAATAATTTGATATTAATATGGAGGTCAGACTGAAATAATGGTTCTCAAAGCCGGCTGCACTTTAGAACTACCTAGGAAGCTTTAAAAATGCTGATCCTCAGACTCCAATATAAACCAATTAAATCAGGATCCTTGGGAATGAGATTTTTTATAAAGTTTCCCAGATGGTATTCTTATACAGCATGGGGTGAGAATCTCTAGACTAAAGAGAGATGAAACTACATACAGAAGTACCACTTAGAAGGGTGTTACATTAGATCATGTGAAAAATGGTGTGTGCCTAAACGAGGTGAGTGACAGTATAAAGTTATTTAATTGACATAAGTTGATAATTGCACACAAGGAGTCAAAGATTATTCTCTAATGATGCCTTGGTAAATGGTGATGTCAGCAGGAAATACAGCCAATTGGGCATGTATGTGGGAAGTGGGAAGTGGGGAGCATGTTAATCTTCCTTTAGTTTCATCACCAGTGACACAAACACATTTAGATATATTTTTTGTTTTCCCTATTATAAACCCTTGGGTCAGCTAACTTATCTTAGCTCCACCCACCCTTTAATTATCTCCTGCGTAGTGGGGGACACCTGGACTCTGCAAACCACACACTAGGCTCTTCCAGCAGGGGCAAGAAAGGAAATCTACAATACGAGAGGAAGAAGGGATTTGCTCTTTCCTGTTTGATTCTTGGGTGCTTTCTATCTGCTAGGGGTTCTACTAAAAATCACTCTGGCCACACTTGTTCACCCCTGCAGCAGTCACGCTTTTCTGTAGCAGCAGCTGAATCCAGTTCACAATTTTTTAACACTTGCAGAACCAGCCTCATCGCCACCCTGCACAGACACCAGCACTAACTGGCTGGTCTCTGCTCCCCAGATGTCTAGGTTTCAACACCCCAGGGCCCCTTCTCTACGTTTCTAAGTTTTTCTCTTTGTTCCTTTAGGCCTATACCTGCTTCCACTAGACCTACCTTACAAAAGAGGCTTAAAAGAGTTCTTCAAGCTGAAATGAAAAGATGCTAATTAGTCACATAAAAACATACAACACCCTGGTAGAGGTGTGTTAGTACCTTAGTCAGGAATATGATGGAGTGTTTACCACTTAACCCTAGAATAAATGTTAAAGTATCATAGTATTAAAAAAATAAGTATAGCTGCAATAATTTGTAAGCGATACATATTACAAAGGTGAGGTAAATTGACATTAAAAACATAGTTTTTGTATGCAATTGAAGTTAAATTATTATCAGCTTAAAATAGACTGTTGTATTTATAAGATGTTTGATAGAAGCCTCATGGTAATGACAAAGGAAAAAGCTAGAGTAGATTCAACAAATATAAAGAGAAGGAAACCAAAGAATATCACATGGAAAATCACCAATTTCAAAAGAAAGCTGCAAGAGAGGAAGAACAGAACAATGGACTTACAGAACAGCTCCAAAAACAATTAATAAGATGGCATCAGTAAGTCCTTACCTACACGTAGGCTCAAAGTAAAGCTATAAAAAATATGTTCCATGCAAGTAAAAACCAAAGAGGCAGGGGCAGCTAAACTTACATCAGACAAAATAAGACTTCAAGCCAAAAATAATAATGAGAGACAAAGAAGGTCATTATATAATGATAAAGGGGTAAATTCATCAAGAGGATATAAAGTTATAAATATATATGCACTCAAGTCAGAGCACCTAAATACATTAAGCAAATACTAACAGATCTGTGGGTAGAAATGGAAAACAATGTAGTAATAGTAGGGGACTTCAGTGCCCCACTTTCAACAAATGATAGATCATCCAGACAGAAAATCAACAAAGAATCATTGGACTTGACCCATATTTTAAACCAAAGGGACTTAAAAGACATACAGAACATTTTATCCAACAGCAACAAAATAGTCTTCTCAGAGAGCACATGGAACATTCTCTAGTAGAGATCACATGTCACAAAACAAGTCAGAGCAAATTAAAGAAGATTAAAACTGTGCCAAGTATCTTTTCCAACCACAACTGTATGAAACTGGAAATAAATAATAGAGGAGAAAAGCTAGAAAATTCAAATTTTTTTTAATTTAAATATTTTGTTTATTTATTTGACAGAGAGACAGTGAGATGGAGAACACAAACAGGGGGAGTTGGAGAGGGAGAAGCAGGCTCTCCGCCGAGCAGGGAGCCCAATGAGGGGCTCAATCCCAGGACCCTGGGATCAGGACCTGAGCCAAAGGCAGATGCTTAACGACTGACCCACCCAGGCACCCCGAAAATTCACAAATTGATGGAAATTAAAAGATACTTTTGAATAATCAATGGTTCAAAGACAAAATCAAAAGGGAAATCAAAAAATATGTCAAAGAAAATGAAAATGGAAATAAAACATACCAAAATTTATGGGATGCAGCAAAAGCAGTTCTAAGAGGGAAGTTTACAGAAACATTAAGAAAAAAGAAAGATATAAGGGCACCTGGCTGGCTCAGTCAGTAGAGCATGACTCTTGATCTCAGGGTTGTTGAGTTCAAGCCCCATATTGGGTGTAGAGATTACTTAAAAATAAAAAGATCTTGGGGCACCTGGGTGGCTCAGTCAGTTAGGCTCTGACTCTTGATTTCAGCTCAGGTCGTGATCTCAGGGTTGTGAGATCAAGCCCCTCATCAGGCTCCATGCTCAGCACAGAGTCTACGTGATATTCTCCCTCTGTCTCTCCCTCTGCTCCTCCCCCTGCTCGCATGCTCTCTCTAAATAAATAAATAAATAAAATCTTTGAAAGAAAAAGGAAAAAGAAAGACATCAAGTTAAAAAAAAAACCTAACTTTGTACGTCAAGGAACTAAAAAAAAAAAGAAAAAAGACAAAGTAAGTCCAAAGTTAGCAGAAGAAAGGAAATAACAAAGATCACAGGGGGAAAAAAAAAAGGGAAAGAAAGAAAAAAGAAATAGAACTGAAAAGACCAATGAAACTCACAACCGGTTTTTTTTTGAAAGACAAACAAAATTGACAAACCTTAAGTACATTAAGAAAAAAGAGACTCAAATAAATAAAATCAGAAATAAAAGAGGAGATACTGTAACATACCACAGAAATAAAAAAGATCATAAGAGACTTTGAACATTTATCCATTTATATGCCAACAAACTGGATAACCCAGAAGAAATAGATAAACTCCTAAAACATACTTACCAAGACGGAATCATGAAGAAATATAAAATTGCAACAGACCAATTATGAGTAAGGAGATTGAATCAGTAAAAAATTCTCCCAACAAAAAGCCTACTTACCAGATGGCTTCACTGGTGAGTTATACCAAATATTTAAGGAAGAATTAACACGAATCCCTTTCAAAATCATCTAAAAATTGGAGAGGAGACACTCACAAAGTCATTTTATGAGGCCAGCATTACCCTGATATGAAAGCCAGATAAGGACACTACAAGAAAACTAGACAAATATCCCTAATAAATATATATGCAAAATTCTTAACAAAATATTAGCAAATCAAATTCAATAGCACATTAAAAGGATCATACATTATGATCAAGTGGGATTATCCCTGGGATGCAAGGATATTGCAAATCAATAACTGTGATATATCACATTAATAGAATGAAGGATAAAATCATATGATCATCTCAATAAAGGCAGGAAAAGCATTTAACAAAATACAGTATCCTTTCATGATAAAAATGTTCAATTTGGGTATAAAAGGAACCTACTTCTACATAACAAAGGCTTCATATGACAAGCCCACAGCTAACATCAAACCCAATGATGAAAGGTTGAAAGCTTTCCTCTACAATCAGAACAAAACTATGGTGTGCACTCCCACCATTCCTATTCAACATAGTACTGGAAGTCCTAGCCAGAGCAATCAGGTAAGAAGCAATAAAAGGCTAATGAATCATTGAACACTACATCAAAGACTAATGATGTAATGTATGTTGGCTAATTGAATTTAAAGATTTTATTTATTTAATAGAGAGCTAGAGAAGACACAAGTAGGCAGAGTGGCAGCAGAGGGAAAGGGAGAAGCAGGCTCTCCAGCTGAGCAGGCAGCCTGCTGCAGGGCTGGATCCCAGGACCCTGGGATCATGACCTGAGCCAAAGGCAGATGCTTAACGACTGTGCCACCCAGGTGCCCCTGGCTAATTGAATTTATTTATTTATTTTTTTAATTTAATTTTATTATGTTATGTTAATCACCATACATTACATCATTAGTTTTTGCTGTAGTGTGCCATGATTCATTATTTGCATATAACACCCAGTGCTCCATTCAATACGTGTCCTCTTTAATACCCATCACCAGGTTAACCCATTCCTCCACCCCCTCCCCTCTAGAAACCTCAGTTTGTTTCTCAGAGTCCATATTCTTTAATGGTTCGTCTCCCCCTCTGACTTCCCCCCCTTCATTTTTCCCTTCCTACTCTCTTCTCTCTCTCTTTTTTTTAAACATATAATGTATTATTTGTTTCAGAGGTACAGGTCTGTGATTCATCAGTCTTACACAATTCACAGTGCTCACCATTGGCTAATTGCATTTAAATAAATAAAATAAACTAAAATAGCACAGAGTTCCTATAAAAAAATCAAAGTCATTCAAAACAGGAAAGAAGAAATAAAATCATTTTCATTGGGGATGATATGATTTCATATATAGAAAATCCTAAAGACTCCACCAAAGAACTGATAGGACTAATTAATAAATTCAGTAAAGTTGCAAGATACAAAAACAACATACAGAAATCATTTGCATTTCTATACATTAACAATAAAACTTATGAAAAAGAAATAAAGAAAATAATCCCATTTACACTTACATCAAAAACAATAAAATACTTAGGAATTAAGTATTTATTTAACCAAGGAGGTAAAAGATCTATATACTAAAGACTTTGATTAAAGAAGTTGGAGAAGACACAAACCAGTGAAAAGATATTTCACAATCACAGATTGGAAAAATCAGTATGATTAAAATGTCCATACTACCCAAAGCCATCTATAGATTCAATGCAATCTCTATCAAATTTCCAATGGCATTTTTCACAGAAATAGAAAAAAAAAATCCTAAAATTTGTATGTAATCACAGAAGACCCCAAGTAGAGGTAACAATCCTGAGAAATAAGAACAAAGCTGGAGGCATTGAACTTCCTGATTTCAAACTATACTACAAAGGTATAGTAATCGAAACAGTATGGTACTAGCATTAAAAACAGGCATATAGATCAATGGAACAAAATCAAGAGCCCAGAAATAAACCTTTGTATATAGAGTCAGCTAATACTTGATGAGGGAGCTGAGAATAGACAATGGGGAAAAGACAGACTACTCAATAAATGATGTTGGGAAAACTGAATAATCATATGCACAATAATGAAATTAATTTGAGATGGTTTAGGGACTTAAACATAAGAACTAAAGTGATAAAACTAGAAAAAAATAGGGGCACCTGGGTGGCTCAGTTAGTTAAGCGTCTGCCTTCAGCTCAGGCCATGATCCCAGAGTCCTGGGATGGAGCCCTGAATCCGTTTCCTTGCTCAGTGTGGAGTCTGCTTCTCCCTCTCCCCCTCCCCACTGCTCACTCCCTCCCTCTCAAATAAATAAATAAAATCTTAAAAAAAAAAAAAAAAACTAAAACAGGACGAAACTCCTTGACTTTGGTCTTGGCGATGATTTTTTGGATATGACACCAAAAGCATAAGAAACAAAAGCAAAAATTAGTATGTGAGACTATATCAAACTAAAACACATCTGCACAGCAAAAGAAATAACAAAATGAAAAAGCAACCCATGGAATGGGAGACATATTTGCAAACCATATATCAGATAAGGAGTTAAAGACTCCAAATACATAAAGAACTCAAACAATTCAATAGCAAAAACTCAATCTAATTTAAAAATGGGCAGAGGAACTGAATAAACATTTTTTCAAAGAAGGAATACAATTGCCAGCAGTTACATGAAAATGTACTCAACATCACTAATCACGAAGAAAATGCAAATCAAAACCATAATAAGATATCATTTCCCAAATCTGTTAGAATTGGGATGCCTGGGTGGCACAGTCGGTTAAGCCTCTGCCTTCGGCTCAGGTCATGATCCCATGGTCCCGGGATCCCCGCATCAGGCTCCTTGCTCAGTGGGAGCCTGCTTCTCCCTCTGCTTGCCGCTCTCCCTGCTTGTGCTCTCTTTCTCTCTGACAAATAGATAAAATCTTAATAACAAAACAAAACAAAAACCATTGTGGCAATGGCACTGGATAAAAACAGAAAAAAGGAACAAAATAATAGTCCATATACAGAAAAATCTAATTAACGACAGGGCAACACTGTGGATTAGAGGGGAAAGAATAATATTAATAAAGTTCTTGATGGAGACTGGAGGCAGATATTTCCCTAGTTCAGCTTCCAGATGAGGACACAATGGGCCCACACCTTGATTTCAGCCTTTAAAATAGTGACCAGAAGTCCCAGTTAAAACATGTTGGGCTCCTAATACACAGAAACTGTGGGATAACAAATTTGTGAAATTTCAAGCTGTTAACTTTTAAAAATTGAGGTATAATTGACATATAATAGTTTCAGGTATACAACATAATGATTCGATATTTGTGTATATTGCAAAATGATCACACCCTTTGAATATGCAATACAGTATTATTAACTCTAGTTGCCATACTGTACATCACATCTCCATGGCTTATTTATTTTAGAACTGGAATTTTGTACCTTTTGACCCCCTTCACCCATTTTGCCCCCTCCCCTTTTCTCCATGCTCCACCCCCATCTTTGGACACCACCAATCTGTTCTCAGTATCTATCAGCTTGTTTTCCTTTTTTAAATTTAGATTCCACATATAAGTGAGATCATAGAGTATTTATCTTTCTCTGCCTTAGTTAACTTAGCATAATGCCCTCGAGTTCCATCCATGTTGTTACAAATTGCAAGATTTCATTCTTTATGGCTGAATAATATTCCATTATACATCTATACCACATTACATATATATCACATTTTGTTTACCCATTGATCCATGGATGGACACTTTGGTTGTTTCTGTATCTTAGCCATTGTAAATAATGTTACAATGAACATGGGAGTACAGACATCTCTTCAAAATACTAATTTCATTTTCCTTGAATATATACTCAGAAGTGAGCTTACTGGATCATAGAGTAGCTCAATTTTTTTTTTTCTTTTAGAAAACTCCATACTGTTTTCCATAGTGGTTATACCAATTTACATTTCCACCAACAAGGCACAAATGTTCCATTTCCTCCATATCCACACCAACAATTGTTATTTCTTCTCTTTTTGATGATAGCCATTCTAACATATTTTTTCCCCAAAGATTTTATTTATTTGACAGAGCACATGCACAAGCAGGGGAGTAGCAGAGGGAGAAGCAGGCTTCCCACTGAGCAAGGAGCCTGATGTGGGACTCGATCCCAGGACACTGACCTGGGCCAAAGGCAGATGCTTAACCGACTGAGCCACCCAGGCATCCCACCAATTTCAATTTGAAATTGAAAAAAAAAACTCATGATATTTAGAGAAGTCTTGTCCCTTGTTTTTCTTCTTTTAGAGTGTGTCAGCTAGTTTTGGTCTTTTGCTATTCTATATATTAGCATTAGTATGTCAAGTTTCATTTTCAACAACTGGGACTTTTACTTGGAATCGTATTGAATCTGTGTATCAGTTTGGAAATATTTTAGTTTGCTCTCTTTCAATTGCCCACTCAGATTTATGGTTAGAACCCCCATCTTCTCCCTGGGTTTCACCATTTCTTGTTGGTTTTTTTTTTTTTTGAGAGCGAGAGAGTGAGAACACATAAGGGGTGAAGTGGAGGAGGGACAGAGGGAGAAGGGAATCTTAAGTAGGCTCCACAATCAATGTGGAGCCCCACACTAGGCTTGATCTCAAGACGCTGAGGTTATGACCAGAGACAAAATCAATAGAGGCTTAAGTGACTGAGCCACCCAGGTGCCGCATTATTGGTTACTTTTGATCCTCACTACATCTTGGTAAATGATCTGTTCATTAAACTCTCCTCAATTTCTGCATTTCAATGTGCCAGATTTTTTTTTCTGCTGGGAAACATACTCGGTCAGATTTAATTTCAAGTACTCTTTATGTCTTGATGCTATTTTATATGGCGCATTTTAAAATTACATTTTGTTTGTTGCTAGTTATAGAAATTCAATTAGTTTTGCAATACTTTTTTTAAAAATCCAGCAACCGGGGCGCCTGGGTGGCTCAGTCGTTAAGTGTCTGCTCAGGTCATGATCCCAGGGTCCTGGGATCAAGCCCTGCATCGGGCTCCCTGCTCAGCGGGAACCCTGCTTCTCCCTTTCCCACTCCCCCTGCTTGTGTTCCCTCTCTCGCTGTATCTCTCTCTCTCAAATAAATAAAATCTTTAAAAAGTTAAATAAATAAAAATCCAGCAAACTTGCTAAACTTTCATTACTTCCAATAATTTATATTAGATCTTTAAAACATTTTTCTTTATATATAATCTCCATAAATAATCTTTAAATCATTACAGATTTGTAACTTTCAACACTTATGCCTTCTTGGATTATCTAAACATCTCATAGAATACTGTGTTGGAGTGATATTACATTAATTGCATTAATCTGTCTTCTAATATTAAACTCCCCTTGAAGCCCATACCATTGATCAGGATGCATAATACTCTCAAAAATCACAATCCAAATGAGGAGGAAGTACACTTTTTAAAAACCAATTTTCCCGTTTCCTTTTTTTTTAAAAAATTGAAGTATCATTGACATACAATGTTATATTAGCTTCAGATGTACAACATAATGATATGACAATTCTATACATTATGCAATGCTCACCACCATAAGGATAGTTACATCTGTCACTACATAAAGTCATACACATTATTTAGAGACATATCAGTTATATGCTTATCTACACACAATGAGCAGCAAATGGATATATATTAATATTTTACTGACTAGCTGTTTTGTCTTTTATTTATGTCCATCATTAATGTAGTTATTTAATCAGTAAACAATCATTTGTTGAGCATCCACTAAATGCCATTCGCTCTTCAGTACTAGAGTACAAAGATGCCAAAGCCATAACCATTGCCATTAAGCAGCTCATATTTAAGTGTATGAATGGAGTCTCTGTGTGTGTTGGACCATAGGGTGAGGTTGGCACAGAGGAAGTAGAACCAAAGATAATGGAAAACATATGTGGCAAGTCTGTATTATAGATGGATGAACAAAATAGAATGTGGAAGTACTTCAAGTCCTCATTCAAGACTTGAATTTTGAAATACGATACATGTTTATTACAAAAAAGATGACGGAGAAGGAAACATTCAATCATTTGTGCTGATTTATCGGTATGTGCTAAGATATTACAGTATTGGGGATACTTGTACTGGGTGAAAGAATCACAAAAATCTGTCTTCGGTTTACAGTCTAGTATCAAAGGAAAGAAACAACTTGCCCCAGATAGGATGTTTCCTGCTTACAAAGGTTTTGTATGAGAAAACAACAAAGAAGTCCGGTTGTTACACAGAGCAGCGATACCCATACCCTAAGTGGGCTGCCTGCAGGAAGATAATACCAGAGTTTCTATTTATATTTAGTTTATATTCTTCTAGCATGTTTTTGCCTAATTATAATGCACATGCATTTAATATACACATTATTATCCCCATAATGGGAGTGCAGACTCAAGTTTTACTGATGTGAATATTTTATCAAAAAAGTTTGGGGACCACTGCTCTAGAGACCTTCGAAGTCCTTAAAAGGGAAAGCGATTTAAATTTAACTGTATTTAAAGTCACATAACACTCATGTCTAAAATGCTAGCAGTACAGGAATTTTTACATAGGAGTCCCTGGAGAAATTATTTTTCTTCTGGGCCTTAAAGACAACCCCAGAGGGCCTGCCTTTGTAGTTGTTAATAAGAACTGAAAAAAAAAGTTCTTAAACGATGTTTGCTGGTTTGGGCCGCCGCCGGGAACAACTCTGGTTGTCCATTCTAGATTAGATGTTCAGACAGCAAGCACAGGCCCAGCCAGTTGGATTGCTTGGCGCCTAATCCACAGGGGCCGCCAGGTCCAGAGTCTGAGACGAGCAGTCACAGCTTCCGCACTCACCAAACTCCGCCCGGGGACAGAAAGGCCGTTTCCGGCTGGTCAGAGCTTGGCGCGGGGGAACTCCGCGGCGAAGTCTAGAGCTCCTCCATGCGTACGTAGCCGGCGGGGGCCAGCGTCACGTGCCCAACGTGCACTGATCTCGCGCCTGCGCGCTGCTGTCCTATTCGCTCCGCTACCGGGCAAACTTGCCTTCTCGCTAGATCGTCACTTCCGACGGACGCTTGGCGTCATTGGGATCGTCACTTCCTGCCAGTACCGGTGTGGACGGTGCGGGTCGTGGCTGCCGGTTCTCCGGTTTTCCCCCTCCCCTACTTTCCTCCCTCCCTCCCTTTCCCTCCCTTGGCGGCTGTCGGTCGCCCGTCGCAGACTCCCTGACCCATCCCCAACCCTTTCCTGACCTCGGTGCTACCCGATTGGCCTCTTTTTCTTGTTTCTCGGCCCAGCCCCAGCCCCCAGTGTCAGGGCGGGGGCCTTGAGCCAGAGGCTCTGCGGCAGAGGAAGGAAAAGACAAGACGACCCTCGGCTCCACAGCCGGATCGCTCGGTTCGCCGCCGCCATGGCAATGAGGCAGACGCCGCTCACCTGCTCGGGCCACACGCGGCCTGTGGTCGATTTGGCCTTCAGTGGCATCACGCCCTATGGCTATTTCTTAATCAGCGCTTGCAAAGGTGAGCAGGGTCCCTAACGACTAGGACTGGGCCGGAAGGTAGAGTGGCGGGTACTCCCCAATGCGGAAGGGGGGATCTCAGTCTTTGAGATTGGGGCCAACAGTGGTCTGATGGGGAAAACACTGTATTAGGGATTCCGCAGCTGGAGCCAAGGGAGGCTTTTCTGATTCTCTGACGAGGCTAAGTACTGCCCCCAACTTGGGCCTCTCATTTCGCTTTTATTGCTATTTCTGGAGAAGCGGGACTGTACACTTGGCTGACGCGTCTGTCATCATATACTGTAAATAATCTTTCAAGGATATGGGGAATAGAGAAAACAGGAGGCCAGGCGAGTAATAACTTTCCTTATTTTAGAGACTTGTCATTGCCTTTATTTTACTGGACATTCCTATGTAGTATTAGCCCCATTTTTCAGTTGGAAACTGAGGTTCAGTTAAGAAGTTGGTCCAAAATAAGACTCAAATCTAGGTTATTTTGATGCAAATCAATATTCCCACCGAATTACAAATGCGTCAGCGAGAATGTCTGGCTTGTCTCTTCAGTTAATTTATTTCTGAACGTTTCTTAGTGACCCCAGTGAATGAGAATAGTTACACAACAAAAGCAGTTTAACACTTTGTTATTTGACACGAGCACTTTATGTTTGAGTCTTAGATTTTAAGTAATTTGAACTTCTAAATCACACTTTTTAAATGTGTTTTAGACGGGAAACCTATGCTACGCCAGGGAGATACCGGAGACTGGATTGGAACATTTTTGGGTCATAAGGGTGCTGTTTGGGGCGCGACATTGAATAAGGATGCCACCAAAGCAGCTACAGCAGCTGCAGATTTCACTGCGTAAGTATAGCCAAATCGGCCAGTTTCGAAGATCTCCATGGATTGTGTTGTGAAGTACTCAAAACTTCAGCCTCAGTTATTCATAAAATTCTGACCCAAAGCCTACCATGTAGAGCACGTGATGTTTGATCTCACTAAAACTCTACTCTGGTCCTTTCTGCTTTTTTTTTCTCTTCAGTGGTTCTCATCAATTTTCAGAGACTTTAAATGACTTATTCTGTATGTCTGGATTGGGACCCAGGAATTTGCATTACTGACAAGCACTCTAGATAATGAATCTTGGTGGTTGTGCTTAAAAATGCTCAATATAGGGCGCCTGGGTGGCTCAGTTGGTTAAGCGACTGCCTTCGGCTCAGGTCATGATCCTGGAGTCCCGGGATCAAGTCCCACATCGGGCTCCCTGCTCAGCAGGGAGTCTGCTTCTCCCTCTGATCCTCCTCCCTCTCATGCTCTCTGTCTCTCATTCTCTCTCTCGCAAATAAATAAAATCTTAAAAAAAAAAAAATGCTCAACGTGTGCTTCCGGAGTGATATCACACACTTCTGTGATGCCCTAGTGCTGATGGCCCAGATTTTTAGCCCTGTCTTACTCCGGTTTTGTTAACTGGCTTTACCCATATTTAAACTCAGTTACTCTTCATTATCTAAGTTTTTTAAGTTGAAATTTAAATATTCTTGATTTTTTTCCTTACGTCTGCTTTGTTGATTCTACCAGCAGAATGTTCTCTGTTTTTTATGCCTCTGCCACTAGTACCTTTCCTGTCTTTTCATCTTCCATAGTCTTCCTAAAAACAAATTTCATCGGGCGCCTGGGTGGCATTTGGTTAAGTGACTGCCTTCGGCTCAGGTCATGATCCTGGAGTCCCGGGATCGAGTCCCGCATCGGGCTCCCTGCTCGGCAGGGAGTCTGCTTCTCCCTCTGACCCTCTCCCCTCTCGTGCTCTCTGTCTCTCCTTCTCTGTCTCAAATAAATAAATAAAATCTTTAAAAAAAAAAGCAAATTTCATCATGTCACTTCTCTAATGATCTTCCTGTCTTCCCTCTGCAGTTTCAGTGGTTCATGACCTTGAGTGAACCCAAAAATAACCTGGGAAACTTTAAAATATTCAGATGTATGTGTCTGACAAATTCTGATTTAACTGGTCTGGGGATGGAGTCCCCAACATCTGTTTTTTTCTTTTTTAAAGTTCTAGTTGATTCTGATGTTAAGCCTTAGAATCACTGGCCTAAAGGTTAAATTTCACTTGTTGGCCAGTTTAAAATTTGGCCTCATCCTAGTTTATCAGTATTACCCGACACTGCACATCATATGCCCTACAATCTAGTTATACTAAACTTCTTGCCAGAATACACTTTACCTATTTTGGTTTTTGGCTTTTGCATATGTTAGAATGACTTGCAATGACCCACTTTCTCCTTCAGGGCACTTTCATATTTTACATAATCTTGGTATTCTAGTTCCTAATTGTGTTTATGACATAGCAGACCCTTAAATGTGTAAACTGATGAAGGCAACGTCAAGAGCTATTGCGTATGGTAGTAAACCTTGTTAGACTCAAGTCTGGAAAGTAAAGTAGTCTTGTTTTTCTTTCTCCTTTTTCTTTCTTCCAGAGTTCCAAACTAGGAGCAGTTGTAAATGTGCTGCTCCTTTGTTTTAAGCAAATCAAATATACGAAGTTTATTATAAAAAATGAAGGCAGATTGATTGTGATGATGGATACATGACTCTTTGCATTTGTTGCAACATGTAAATTTCTATACCACAGAATGAATTTTACTGTATGTAAAATTAAAAAACAAGTTAAAAGTTTTTAAATAAGGAGAGGGTGATATGGTGCTTACCCGGTATTAAATTTGAGATGATGAGAGATCTGTAAAAAAAGTTGTAAATGTCAGCAGCCTGAACTTTTTTCTGTGCCTTCAATGAACAGATTTCTAGTATGTATTTATGCATAGCCATTGTAAGGCTTTGTGCTGTGCCCTGTTTTGATTGTATGTAATACTGATAAAATAAAGAGCTGCTTGAATTTATATAAATCCTTTAATGTCAACAGCTTCAGGTCAAATGTTGCTTTAGATGTCAGCATGCTACTTGCAGTGTGTCATTCTCCTTTGTTAATTTGGTAAAAGTGATTCTCAGATGGAAGGCTTACGGTGAAAGTGTTCATTCCGTGTTCTGTGTTAAAACTTCTGGCACTTTTATAGTACTTAACTGATTTATGTGTTCTTGCTTCTTGAAGTCAGGTTATATTTTTTATATTCTCTGGCTTATTTAATACCTTATGTTTGTTGAGTAAATAACTAGAGGAAGTTCTCTAAAGTAGAGGGTAAAGAATGGGTGAATTATAGATCTTGGTTTTGCTTCTGGAACACTTGTGTCTGATTGCCATGAGTTTAGCTTTTTTTTTTCCCCCTTCACTTCTCCAAAGTTTGTTTTTTGCTCAGTCTAGTAGGAACATTATCATTGGGAATCAATGTCATTGATTTTATAACAGAGGTAGAAATTGGGATTTTCAACTCTAGATTTCAGAGGTTTGGTAGGTGGATTTTAAAAAATGTCATTGAAACTAGGTCCCAGTCTGCTGTGGTAAGTTAATAGTTAATAAAATGGTATTTTAAATTAAACATAATTAAGTTTTAAATGTAACGAGATGTTAGAGACTATAAACAGCATTAAAAAAAGACAGATTTTTGAATTGCAATTCTGAAAGGATAAGTTTTTGTTAACCTAAATTCTGGGCCCTGTCCGTCATTGTTAATTATGTGAGTAAAACGCTCTGTCACCTTCTGCCTGATGGTCTTGCCCTGATCTTTAAGAGACTTGTGCGAAAGCTTGTTGGGAAGGATGCCTGTCTCTGTAAAATCTGTGAAGACTCTCGGTTTGTACAGTTGATTGAATGATGATACCAGTCCTCTGGAAGATAAAGAAGTAGACAGAAATTACTGCATGTGATAACGGCCTCTGAAATGGAGAGAAAAAAAAGGCGTGAAAAAATATGGCACTTTAAATACTTAATATATTGAGTCTTGGAAAGAATAGTCAGGATTGTATCTTGCTGCCAGAGGGACAGTTATCTTTATTTAGGTCACTTACAGAGCATTCATAGCCCAAGTCCCACATTCCAGGGCATGTCTCTGGATAGGTATTCAGTGTTGTTTTTATGCTTAACATTTCAAGTCTCCAGTGTCTATGTTTACAAGTAGCATTAGAAGCGTGAGCCCTGGAGCCTGATTCTGCATCCGAATCCTGTGACCTTGGGAATTTATTTAACCTCTTTTTCTCAGTGTCATCATCTATAAAGATGAGAACAGAAATAGCACTTATCTCAAATGTCAGTTGTGAATATTAAATGAGTTAAAATGTTTCTAATATTGAGAACATTGCTTAAAACCTAATGAGTATGTTTATGTGTGTAAGGTCACAATGATAGCTCCCATTCCGCTAGACCAAATTCGTATTTGTCATTTTGGAACTTCTGAGGCTAAGGCCATGAAACTTTCTGGTTTTGTGCAAAGAAAGTTCTTAAATATTAAGAAGAAATGCTTCCCCCGCGCCGCCCCCCCCAATTCCCACTATATCATGGCAAGAAAGATGTAAGCATTCACTTTGGTTAGGCCTGAGTCCATGTGCTAGCTCTGCTTTGTGTTTCCAGTTTGATCATGGGTTGCTTCTTAAAAGTTCGGCTTTGGTATCCTAAGATGGGTGTAAGACCACATGGTTATTGGGAGGATTTGAGAGATCTTTTTCCACTTATATCCTTGGAGTCTAGCATAGCGTCTTTTGCGTAGTAGCTGCTCAATAAATAGTAGCTGAGTCTTACTCCTAGTTTGTTCAGTGTCTGTCTTTGAAGAGTGGGAGTGTTATGTATATTCTCTTTTAATGATTTGTATGGAGCTTGCTGTTATGGAGCTTGAACCAGCTAAAGAATAGCTTCCCCAACTTAACCTGATTAATCATAGTTGGTATAAATCATTTTTAGGAACTTCTCCCCACCTCCCCCATTCTTATGTTTCTCAGAAAATTCATTAATGTCATGTTTATGTAGAAGAAAATTTGGTTCTTTTGGAGCAGAGTTGGTCTGTGGGTCAATTTGGGAATGTTATCTTGAGGTAATTCGGGCAGTTGTGTCAGGTGATGAGGACACTATTCCTTGAAACCCCCTTCTCTTATTGTCTTTTAATTCATGAAGCTAATATAAGCTTTACTTCCCATGATCCTCTTAGCATCTCCACTTTCCTCTTGTTAAAATCATCTGGAGAGAGTGCCAAAAGCGGAGAAGATAATTGTGCTCTGTTCCAGAGGATGATTAAATAGATCTGGAGTTGGGCCCTGAAGTCTATAGATAACCAAGTGTATGATCACTTTTCTCTCTTGTAAAAGACAATGGGAAGATCAATTTTCCTCTGAATAAGGTTGTTGATAAATTGAAGGTGGTATTACCTCCTTTTTGATGACTTAGTCAGCATGTTAAGATAGCTAGGCAATGTTTTTCACCCAGAAAAGCTTAATTTTTTATTAAGGCTTTAAAAAAGGTAAGTTAAGTAAGTAAATAAATTAATTAAAACGGGGGGGGGCGTCTGGGTGGCTCAGTCGTTAGGCGTCTGCCTTCGGCTCGGGTCATGGTCTCACGGTCCTGGGATCGATCGAGAGCCCTGCATTGGGCTCCCTGCTTGGCGGGAAGCCTGCTTCTCCCTCTCCCACTACCCCTGCTTGTGTTCTCTCTCTCGCTGTCTCTCTCTCTGTCAAATAAATAAATAAAATCTTAAAAAGAAATAAAAATAAAAAAGTTAAGCATCTCCTCTTTTGAGACTTGTGGTAAGTCTGTTCTCAGGATATGAAAAGTATTGAACAGACAGCATTAATATATGCACGAAACAGGGGATATAAGGTGGGTCAGTAGTTTAAGGAGGTGACAAGTACTTCTAGAGTTGTGCAGGAAATAAATGCTGCAGGGTTCGCTGAGGAAAGGATACTGTTAATGATGCTTCATTGCCCTGATTTGAGCCTGCAGCCAGCTACGTAATACCACTTTCATGCCTGGAGATTGAAAAATACATTAGAAAACATTTAGGTTATTCCAGAATATTTTTAGGACTGTAAGCCCTTTTTAGGACTCTTTTTTTTTTTTTTAATTTTATTTATTTATTTGCGAGAGAGAATGAGATAGAGAGAGAGAGCATGAGAGGGGGGAGGGTCAGAGGGAGAAGCAGACTCCCTGCTGAGCAGGGAGCCCGATGCGGGACTTGATCCCGGGACTCCAGGATCATGACCTGAGCCGAAGGCAGTCGCTTAACCGACTGAGCCACCCAGGTGCCCCCCTTTTTAGGACTCTTAACTGTGAATAATGAAATAGGCCAAAGTTAGTACAGGTGATTAGAGCATGCTCTGTCAGAGAGTGTCATCTTCAATTTTAGTGGTGTTTCTAAATAGGAGGGGAAAGACTATAGATCTCTTGGCCCTACTTTGATCATGCTCTCCCCCCAACCCCCGCTTATTGTTCCCTTTATTTTTAAAAATAAATGTCAATTATATTAAAATGAAAATCTTTATGGAGCATAGCTTGTTCACTCTTAACAGTTCTTTTCCCAGTAAGCAAAGTTTTCTTGTTTATTTTTCAATGACCTCTTCTGTTATAAAGTGAACTTTTTTTCCCCTTCTTTAATCTTTTTTATTGAGAGAACCTCTTACAGTATTTTTCTAATGTATTATTTGACCATTAACCCCTAATGTAATGCATACATATATGTGTATAGACACACAACCACACATATATTTTGGGTTGGAGGGGGTCAGAGAAACGGTTGAGAGGTTAAAAATCCTGTGTTAACATTATATAATCAAAGGTTGGGATATTTTGGGGGGAAGTTAATTGGATTAGAATTTGAGAATTTTAAGAGTCAACTTTGAGGAAGACATGGGGAGAATATTTTCTTCTTTACTGTCTTGATTTAAAATTTTATGTAACCTGTATCAGGGCCTTTCATTCTCCTGTAAATTCTTTTTAGGATTTCTTTTTTTGTTGTTGTTTTGTTTTGCATGTACATGAGAATAGAGAAACTGGAAAGATGAAACTTAAAATTAGTTAAAATGTCCTACAGTCTTGCTAAAAGGATATTATGGCTGTAGGCTAAAAGTAAGGATGGGCTGGTTCATTGATCTCATTTACTTAAATTTGTAGATCTTTTCCATTGTCAAAATTAGATTGGTTATATGGCTTCTACGGGGATAAATTTCTTTTCTTTTAGAATCATTAAAATATTTAATCAAATGAATCTTAACAGTGAGGGATATTAGAGAGAATGGGAGACTTATAATTCATTTATATAACATTTTGCATACTTATTTGGTTATCATCAGAATTACCATTATATTTATCTTTTAATTTTACTCTTTACTTTTAGCAAAGTGTGGGATGCTGTCTCAGGAGATGAATTGATGACCCTGGCTCATAAACACATTGTCAAGACTGTGGATTTTACGCAGGTATCAGAAAATGGAATATATTTTAGGGAGTTAAATTGCTGTTATTATAGGATGTAATAATGGTCGTGTATTTGATTGGTTTGTATATTCTGTATTTGTTTGGGGGTGATATTAGGTGTATATTGGCTTATATATGATTTAATTACAGATTAAGCATACAAATTTAGTTACTTGGTTAATCCTAAAATACCATGGAACTCTTGGATCAGTTCTCCATCAGTAGCAACAAACATCTAAAACATGCAAATAATGTTTCCTCACTACTTTCAGAAGAGAGGATAAATGTGAGATCATTAAAGAGGTGTTACTTAGGAGGGAGAGGATCAGGGCAGCTGGAGAATATTCTTGTGGTAGGTGGCATAATACATTTGAACGGTAGAGCTTAAAGGGTTTTGGCAATTATGAGAAGGATAAATGTTCTCTAGTATCGTCTCAGAAGTAATTGGCATGTGTTGCATTTCTTTGTGATGTCTGCAAACTTTATTTGGATTTTAATTGGTGTTGAAGAAGTTTCAAAGAGATAGTAGCTATTAAAATGGCTCCTCCGTAAACAGTTTGCTTGTGTGTATTTTCAGGATAGTAATTACTTGTTAACCGGGGGACAGGATAAACTGTTACGCATATATGATTTGAACAAGCCTGAAGCAGGTAAGTGTAATTTATATGTGTTTGTATTATATTTTCTTTTAATTTAAATAAGTTTTCTTGATTAAAGGAATCATGTTCAGTACTCAAATTTGAAATTAAAGATAGTCACGAAGAGAAAAATGAAAACAATTCATCATCCAGTATTAATCGCTATTAGTATTTTTTAATTTTTGCCTCATAGTCTTCCAGTCTTTTTTTTTTTTTTTAAAGATTTTATTTATTGACAGAGAGAGCACAAACAGAGGGAGAGAGAGGGAGAAGCAGGCTCCCTGCTGAGCAAGGAGCCCGATGTGGGACTGGATCCCAGGACCCTGGGATCATGACCTGGGCCGAAGGCAGCTGCTTAACTGACTGAGCCAACCAGGCGTCCCTTCCAGTCTTTTTTCTATGCAGATATCTTTTTTTAATGTTCCTACATTGTGCTTACATAGTTTTCCTAAAAATTAAAAATTCATCTTGCCAAATTTTTATCATTTAAGTTTAAAAAGGTACATAGCAGTGTTACTACTTTTTGGTAAGAAAGAATGGTTGTCTAGAAGGTGAGAAGTGAGAATTTTAGTGTGTGCATATTTTGTTCAGATTTTTGAACCATATGAATATATTAGCTAATCAGAAGAATTTTTAAAACTTAAAAAATTACAATTTTTTCATGTATTTAAATATTCTCTCTACTGTTTTTAATGACTATTGTTTTTTATGCTATGAATAAGTCGATTAACCAATCTCTTACTGTGGCCCATTTGGGCTATTTACAAATTTTAAATATAAGTGGTATTACGCTTAACATCCTTATAGCTGCAGATATTTCCACAATTCTATAGAATAACTACACAGAAATAGAATTGTTGGGACAAAAAGGGAGGTACACTTGGAAGCCATTGGTAGGTATTACCAAAGTGTGCTCCACCAAAGTATAAAAATGTATATCTATAGCTAATCTCTTCTGGCAAACACTGATAACTTTGTCTTTTCCAATTTAATAGAAGAAAAATGATTCTGTGATATTGTGAACTTGAAAAAAATTATTCACGAGATTAAAATACTGTTGAATACCATTTTAATGTGTTCTTTGTGAATAATAGTCTGTTCATGCCCTTTGCCAATTTATCTGTTGTGATGTTCATCTTCTTACTGGTTTTAAGGTTCTTTATTATATTTTGATTTGTCATTTGCTTTTAAGTTTTGTTAATAAGTTTATGGTATACACATTGTAAAGTTTTTGGTGGTGAAATTTATTTCCTTTATGAATTCTCTTACTGCACGGAAGTCATAAAAGATGCCTTTTTCCCCTGATCCAGATATTCATCTCTTTTGTAGTATCTTAATGCTTTTCTAGTCACATAATACATAATATATATTTCAAAAGCTACCAGATTATAATGAACAGGATTTTGTTTTATTTATTTTATAGTCTTACATTTTGTATCGTGGGTATTATTCATTCATTTATGAATTTCAGAAGTTTGTAGGAAAGTCAAAGCTACATTGGATATTAAGCAGTTATTCTCAAGATAGTCTCTTTCCTAAAAGCATTTCTAAGGTGAGCAAACAGACTACATTTATAGATTATTCTTCATTGGCATCTGGAGGTATTTCTCTTCATTCTCTTTTATAACTTTACGCCAAAACATAGCAAAGTACTCGGACCTCAGTCATTGTGCCTTTCTGACTTAGCAAGTTAGTTCAGGCCTTAGGCCCTTCTCAAAGCTGCTTTTTGAAAGTGGTTCTTCTTTTGTACTGGCAATAGAAATAATAGCAGTTAACTGCTTTTACTGTATGTAAAACTCCAGGTTAGAAACCTTAGGTGTATATTCTCATTTGATCCTCATACTCAAACTGTGAGGTGTAGTAACTGTTGTTATCCCATTTTACAGAAGAAAAAATGAAAGGGCTAAGTAACCTTTACTTCAGCAGGTTAAGTAACTTGCCCAAAATCAAAGTAGGGTTGGATGGCTTTGCCTCCAGCATCTGCTTTTGCCCAAAGATAACACTGAGCAGTTGTTCTTTTTTTTTTAATCTTTTGAAGGGAAAGTCTCCAACAGAGATAGGTTCCTGGTGGTGGTTTTGTTTTGTTTTGTTTTTTGAAGCTTTGATCTCATTGTAGAAATATTCTTGGGAATTACTGCATTGTTTTTTACTGTCTTTTTCTCCTGTCAGCCTGCTTCCCTCTTTTTTCCTGTTTCTACCAACAGTGGCTTAGACGAGGGTCTCAGTGTTAGTGGTAATGTTGGATTAGCTTTTTTTTATTTCATTGTGCTACAGTAATGCTTTTGAAAGCAGAAACATAGCATGGAGGGAGTGGTGTATTCACTCCCAGATACATATAGCAGCAATGTTCTTGGGTTCTTTGTCATGCAGATAAATTTTTGTTCCAGTGTAGAAAAACCACATGTATTCTGTGGAAACAGTAAGTTTGCATTGTGTTGGACTTTGAAAAGTTGCAGTTTAATTTGAAGTGTACTTCTTTTCTTTTTACATATTTAATTGTTCCAGTATTGCTCAGTTTAAAAAAGCAAATATTAACAAATGTAATTTAAATTGTTTCATTTTAAGAACCTAAGGAAATCAGCGGTCACACCTCTGGTATTAAAAAAGCTCTATGGTGCAGTGAGGATAAACAGATTCTTTCAGCTGATGATAAAACTGTCCGGTAAGTAATTTTTCTTTAGTGATTTAAAGTTGAAAAATATTTGACCTTAGTGATTATATTTTAAATATTTCTCATAACTGTATGTATGAAGGATTATCTCTAAACATTGAAACTTAAGCTGCACATAGATCACATTTTTCTGGAGCTGTCCATACTGTTATAAACCTAGAGCAGAATCCACAAGACACTTAATTAAAATTACTGACATCTTTATAAGCCTGTGCTCTTAACCTGATTCAATGGACAAGCTGGCTACGGGGGGGTCCATGAAACTCCTGGTATCGTATACATAATTTTGTGTGCTGATACCTGATGTTTTTTCCTGTGGAAATATATATAGCTATCATCAGATTCACAGAGTGTAAGAACTGTTCTTTAGAGTGATGCTAAAATTGGTAAGATTAGGACTTACATGTCTTATAGCATAGTTTGCTAAGGGAGGTATATTTAAGTATTAAAGTTGACTTCACCAACAAGATACCAAGTAATGTAACATTGTATAGGAATCCCAAATTTCTCTGTATCATCTATAACTTATGAATTGGAATATAGGAGATTTTACTACAACTGTGATTATTCTTCATTGGTTAATCTGTAGATATAATTGGGAATTAAGCTTTTTCTTAAGTGAGTAAATACCACCATATTTTCCTCTTTTTTGCAGCCTTTGGGATCATGCTACCATGACAGAAGTGAAATCTCTAAATTTTAATATGTCTGTTAGCAGTATGGAATATATTCCTGAGGGAGAGATCTTGGTAATAACCTATGGACGATCTATTGCTTTTCATAGTGCAGTAAGGTATGTCCAAGAAATACCTTCTTTTTTTTTTTTTTTGGTATCTTAAAAATTGGAAGGCACATGTGAAAGGTATTTAACTCTTTTAACAAGGCAAATCTTGGCCTATACTATATAATATGGGGAAAAGTTTCCATGCCATTATTAATATGTATTTTAAGAATTTGATATACTGAGGAATTAATCCAATTAATTTCCAATATTTAGGGGACATTATTGGTAAAATTTAGTAACTTCTAAATTTTTTCTTTTTTTAAATTATATTTTTCTTAAAAGGATTGCTAGACTAGTGTTATAATTAATGTTCATTACTGTAAAAAGCCACTGTCATCTTGATTCTCTTATTAATTTCCTTTTTACAATTTTAGAGAAATAGTGATTTTTTTCTTCTATTCCGAAGTTTGTGTAGATCTAATGATGTTTTTTAAAAACAGATTTAATTTTTTTATGACTATAAGTGTAGTTAAATGCCCTTGTTGAAAATTTGGAAAAGATAATTTTAAAAAATTTACCTACTGTTCTTCAACCATAGATGCCAGAGTGTTAATGGTAGTTGTATTTTCCGTTAGTCTTTTTTTCTTTGTTACACTTGTATAACATTATATGTGTGTGTTTGTGTGGGTATTTACTTTTTAGTTACTAGGGCCCTATGAGTGTAATTTTGATTTTTTATTTTAAACTATTCTTAGCTATTAAAAACTGTTTGAAAATATTTTTGCTTGGTGTATTGATAGGTTTTACTAAATTATGTATCAGTTTCTCTGAAAAGAGCTGATGTCCAAACTCATTGATGTTCATGTGAAGGTGTTCATGTGCATTGATTCTTATTATAGCTGTAGTTCCAAATTTGGTTATTCTTTCAAAAGCTTGATAGTAAAAACGGAACCATCTTTAGCAGTTTTTATATTTTTGTAGTACTGAAGGTTTTGTTGCAGAAGCTTATAAATTCTCAGCAATTGAGAATAATGTATAAATAATCCATTATGTTAATTACTTATTATAAAACATTTTCTGTTCTCAAAGATGCGTGGTTGTCATGGAAAAATCAAACAATACAGAATTAAATTTCTTTCAATGCAAAAATCCAAATATATCAGCCATACTATTGTTAATTAGCCAGCACAGTCATTTCCAGGAAAGCACTCACTGCACAAAGTGTCTTTGTATTCCTGGAATGAACTCCACTTGGCATAGTATCCTTCTGGACTTTTTTTGTTAATATTATTTAGAAGGCTTTTTTTTTTTTTTTAACATCACTATTTATGTTTGACTAAATGAAGATATAATCATTTCTTGGGTTTCAGAAATTAGGAACAGTTTAAAAGTAATTGTTTCCTGGTATTGTTTATGTAGTCAAAATTTATAAATATTACTTAAACTATTTTCCAGTTTGGACCCAATTAAGTCCTTTGAAGCTCCTGCAACCATCAATTCTGCCTCTCTTCATCCTGAGAAAGAATTCCTTGTTGCAGGTGGTGAAGACTTTAAACTTTATAAGTATGATTATAATAGTGGAGAAGAATTAGGTGAGTTGCTCTCTTTTTCCTCCCTTAAAATGATACGGTTACATTTATCAAATGGTTTTCAGTAATTAACACCTCAGTTAGCAAATTTTTTAGCTAACTAAAGCTTGTTATTTCCAAGTGAAAAAAGTAAAGGATTTTTTTCCACTTTTGGTAGAAGTATTTACAGTGGTGTAAATAAAGCATGCCAGACTCTCAATTTTACCTTTTTCTTTTAACTTAAGTTCATTGTATTCTGGTAGTCTATACAATAGGGCAGTATATTTATTGGGGGTAGGAGGAGGCAGTCGTACATCAAAATCATGTTAAACAGATGTAAGGGTATTTGTTTTTTCTGAAGTATAGTGCTGGAATGTAGTCCCATCTACCTGGCTCCCCCTATTGCCAATGTAAGAATCTCTAAGCTCTGTTGAGAATAGTGTGGGCGAAAAACAGCTATGGTGTATTACAGGGATACCTTAGGCATCTGAATTGGAGGGGATTTTTGTTTGTTTGGATTTTTTTGGAGTCTGACTTTTGCTTCCACTTTCATAATAGTCCTTCATAAAGGCAGAGGAAGGGCATGTAAGATTAATTTGAAGTTAATGTACATCTAATTTTACATTTATCTGATTGAGTAGGTATGTCATAATCATGGTTCTCAGTATCTACTTTTAGCCTTCACAAAATTTGCTTTTTGAACTAGTATATTTAGTTTTTCTAATTTCTTTTTCTGTAAGCTGCTACTTTGTCTAGCTGTCCTGCTTTACCACCCAATGAAATTAAGCTTGTTAGAATTATGCACAAAGAACAAAAGACAGCCTTATGTTTTGTTTTTTTGGGAAAACTAATGGATTTGGGTTGGACTAGTGGAAGTTTGGTGAATGGACCATATAGAATCTATTATAATTGCTTATGGTTCACCCTTTATTATTTGAATATGTGACTTTTAAATCAGAGATCCTTTTTTATTATTTAATGTCAGTTTTCAAAGTTTCAGAATGTTGTGGTCACGTTTTTTATTCTTTTTGAAAAAGAGGTAAATTATTTGCCTGAGATCTGTGGTCACAGTTAGTGAACACCAGACCTTGGACCCAGCTTATTCTCATTCCAAACCTCTCATATTCTTTCTACTCTCATGAAAATTTTTACTGTCATGATAATACTCTCTTGATTCTCTCTGGTTGGACAGAGATGGGGAAAGATGAGGGTCCTTGAATTGAATGGACCTGAAAACAGAATAAAGCATTGGTCTAGTAAATAGTAAAGACTTGGAAAACACAAAGGTGATGAGGCATTAGAAAATAGAAGAGGAAAGTTCATAAATAAGGATATGACTTAAACAGAACAATACTACTACTTATCTGTACATTTTCTCATTAAATTCCCCAGACTAAAATATTTAAGGATTGGCATTGATCTTGAATCTTCATGTTCTGTGTGACAGAATGACTGGTAGACTCTAGTCTGGTAGGAAATTAAGAGGCAGTGTGTGTAAAAGAGCTCCATCTGGTGGCTCTCTGTGGTCATAATAAGAATTGGTTCCCTGGTAAATAGGCAGTGAGTTTAGGATGTGGAAATTGGGATCAAACTGACAGACTTTAGATCTGCTTTCTGTAAAACTTACTCCCTTCCTTTACCCTTTTTTGGGACATGAAGCCTTATATATATATATATATATGTTTATTTATTTTTATTTTTTTTTTTTAAGAGGGACAGTATGACACCATAATGTGTGCTAGAATTGGAAGGGGGTAATTTTACAGAGAAATGGTAGACATTATATACCACTTTGTGATAAGAATCACTTTATTTTTAATGAAGTTTAGTTCTTTGAATTTGCACTTAGGATTTTCACATCTTCCCAATAATACAGACAGTATTTTCCTTAGTGTATCAATACTTAACCAACATTTAAGTATTAAATTATCTAATAGCCCTTCTCTTTTTCAGAATCCTACAAAGGACACTTTGGTCCTATTCACTGTGTGAGATTTAGTCCTGATGGAGAACTCTATGCCAGTGGTTCTGAAGATGGAACATTGAGACTATGGCAAACTGTGGTAGGAAAAACATACGGCCTTTGGAAATGTGTACTTCCTGGTAAGCATCTGTATTCAAAGTTAATCAAGTTAAGGGGGGGTGCTATAGATTTTAACTTATTTGATACGGTTTAAGCAGAGAAGCCCATAATTATAAATTGGCTACTGTGTTATTTTATTGGTTAAATTTTTTTGTTGTGTTTTCTATTCTTCGTGTGTGTGTGTGTGTGTGTGTTTTCTATTCCTGAATTTTTTTACACCAGATCATTTGGTGAATGACATGGACCTATTTCAAAATTTGCTAGAGGGCGATATGAAGAATTTCTAAGTAAATGTATTTAATCTCTGGTATTACTCACTGATTCTTATTAATAAGGTAGACATGTTTTTAATAAAAATACTTAGTTATTGACCCCAAAGTAGTTGTGGTATGAACTTAAAAGTGAACTTTGATGGAAAGACATACTATTTTAGAATCACAGTTATTTAAAAAGGGGAGGTTCCTATTAGGTTTTGTAGCTCATTGCTTAGAATAGTGTTGGTGTATTCTTCTTACTTATTAAATACTGGAGGTTGCTGGTAATACTGTAATTCACATAATCATGATTGCTTTTCTTTTCATAGAAGAAGATAGTGGTGAGCTGGCAAAGCCAAAGATCAGTTTTCCAGAGACAACAGAAGAGGAGCTAGGTAAATACTAATGAATTAACTTTTGTAGAGTCCTGGGGGATTTAAAATTGAAGTGTTAGGTGAGTTTTACTCGTTGACAAAGGAAATTTATTAAATATGAACATACTTAAATAATGGAAAGTTTATGTATATGTATTTTTATATACATATGTATTTTTATATACATGTTTATAAAATATTTTAAGTATCTACTGCATAGTACAGTCACGGAGATGTAGTGTGGATCTGAGGTGGTTACTCTTATAGTCCTTGGAGTCTAACTTGAGGCAGTTGCTAAAATAAAAAAACAAATTGTCACAGTTATATTTGTTATTTAACATTTATTAAGCGCTTACTATGTACCAAGTGCCGTTTCCCAAATCTAGAATTACAGATTGTAAGATGCACTGATCATATAATATTGTTTGAAACTTGAATAAATAAAGGAGGGGGCCAGATCTTTCAAGATAAGACTTTAATTCAGTGCTTACTAGATAGTTGGAATCACTGAAAGCTTAGCCTAGAAGAGGGGACCCTGGGAAGTTCAGTTATGGTATAAAAGAGTTTGATGGGTGAAATATAGGAACTATTTTTTCATTGCATTTTCAGTGCCATGAGTCTAGTCATGAATGGTATGTGCCCTTGTTCTCTTTTGCCTCCCCTCACCAGCACACTGAAAAAATCTTTTTATGCCTTCGTTACACAGAAATTTTCTTTATTAAGTTGACTAATGTGGGGTTTTTTTAATTGTTATTTTTTCATTACAGAAGAAATTGCTTCAGAGAATTCAGATTCCATCTATAGTTCAACTCCTGAAGTGAAGGCCTGAGCATTGGGCATATGCCACAGATAATGTACAAGTTATGGACTAAAACAAGCAAGCAGAGAAAAGCATCAGCCTCCCAGAGTTACTCTCTGCTTAAGGCAAACATGAGCAGTAAATAATGGGGAATGTGAATTAGCTCCAGTGCTGGAACTAACTTGGTGTAACCTGTACGTGAAAAGGCAAGAGTATCAGATGAAGGCAGGTGGAATTAGGCTCTTGTGGTATGATGGCCTGTTGTCTTTTTAATGAATATGTGCAAGCCAACATCCAATTTCTCTTATTACAATTAGATTTCTTGTAGCTGTTTATGTTATTATGGAGAAGAAAAATATATTGGCCTATTTTTCTGACTTTTCCCTTAAAGCAGAAAGCCTTTTTTTTTTTTTTTTTTTTTGCTTTAGTTGTAAAGAAGAGGGAATACATGATAAAGTAATTGGTTTGATTTCTCTTTCATTGTACATTGCTTCTGAATATCTAATTGTTTTAGTTGTCTAAATAAAATGCCTCTAAACAAAACAATGTTTGTTTCCTGGGAAAAATGTAGATTTGAGTTTATAAATGGAAATTGCCAAAAGTTTTTCTACATTATAACTATATCAAAAGACAATATGGTTAAACAATCTTTAGTAAACATATTGTTTCCTAATTTTGAAATTCAGTTACTCGTACTGGATTTTTAAAATTTCCATGTTTTTCGCTGGGTTTGCATTTACCTTCCTCTTGCATTGGATAGAAATGCTTGACCTGCTTTTTAAAAAAATTTCAGAGTAATGACTTACTTAAGTGACACATGCTAGTTATAAGAAAAAAAATAAGGTGAGTCAGAATTGGCAGAAAGCAGGAAAATCGCTTGAAATCGCACCATCCCCCAAATCTGTTAAAATTCAGTGAGCATTAATGGCATTTTTGTGTATCTGTATGTGTGTATGCAGATAGAAAAAAGTGGGATAATTGTAGATCTGCAATGTTTATTTTACTTTATCCTTTAAGCGCAGATGGCATTCAAAAAACCTTTTTACCAACCTTCTAATAAAATGGGTCAACTGGGTTTACACTTGTACTTATTTTTTAAAATAGGAGTATATTAAACTAGTGACAGAAATACTTTAGACCAATGAATAACATCTCTTGTCAAATTGCTTTTTGTCTCCTTATTCATCTTGTGAATGACCCTTGATAACTTTTTTTTTACAAGAAATAACCAAGCAAAGAGTAAGTTTCCAGGGATTTGTGGTAATCTTAAGAAAGCACTATTGGCTGTGACAGCCTCTGAAGGCCAAGAGAGGTATGTCATGGGGATAGATAGCCACTGACCAGCCACACACGGTCTCATAGGATGGTAGTTTTGTGTCCTCTTGCCACATGCCTGGTCCTCTGCTTTGCTGTAGCAATATTGGCTGTACCATGGGCTGCTTAGAGTCTAGTCAGAATCTGACTTACCTTAAAGTTGAGATTTATATGTGCCAGAATGGAATCATGAAATTGCTGGATATTTATGAAAGTTATGATTCAAGGGGATTTCGTCTACTTAGGTTTTATAAAAATCTGAAGACCATACACAGATACATGCTTACACATCACTGGGTGGCAGATAGCTTAGAATCTATGAAAGTTGTTTTGAGTTAAGTTTGTAAGTTGGAGAATTTCAGGCCATGAAGTTCTGTCATACCACGCCTTGTATTTATTTTGTGACTAGAATGTTCATGTTGGTCACATCTCTGGGTTGATACAAACTGTCAAGTTCTTAAGCTTTTAGCCCATTTTTAGATACTGGTTACTCAGGTAAGTCATATCAATTTTCAGCTTTTGCCAGATTAATAGAGTTGTTTTTGAACATTAGCTACTTCTGTTCTTGTTTTTTTTTTCTTAAGATTTTTTTTTTTATTCGTAAGTAATCTCTATATCCAATGTGGGGCTCAAACCTATAACCCTGAAATCAAGAGTCACATGCCCCATGGACTGAGCCAGCCAGGCACCCTGCTGCTTTTGTTTTTAATAACAGGGCATGTTTTCAGAGATTAAGCAAACTCTGAACTAAGTGCAGAGCCCAATGCACGGGACTTGATCCCATGACCCTGAGATCGTGACCTGAGCCGAAACCATGAGTCAGACGCTTAACTGAATGTGCCACTTCAGGTACCCCTACTATTTGGCTCTGAAGGCTAACCTTGTTTTTCTTCGTAATCATATATACTGGGTATAGACCACCTAGGAGACTATGGAAACAACCAGTTTGGTATCCTTTGTGTATTGATTTTCTATTGCTGCTGTAACAGATTATCACAAATTTGTCTTACAATTAAGGAGGTCCAAAATGAGTCTCACTAATCTAAAAATCAAGATGTTGACAGGGTTGCATTTCTTCAGGAGAGCCTCTGGTTCCTTGCATTGTTTTGCTTCTAAAAGCTGACATTCCTTGGCTTATGGTCTCTTCCTCTGTCTTCAAAACCAGCAGCTTAGTATCTTCAAATCTTGGACCCTCCTGCCACCCGCCTTCACTAAAAAAAAAAAAAAAAGGCCATGTGTGACTACATTGGACCTACCTGGAATAATTTCCCCAGTTCAAGATTCTTAATGACATCTACAAACTCTTTTTGCCATATAAGGTCATATTTGTAGGTTCTAGGAATTAGGACATGGACATCTTTGTGTGTGTGTGTGTGTGTGTGTGTGTATGTGCGTGGGACCTGGACATCTTTTGGACGCTATTAGTCTGCCTATCACACTATGTAATGGTAGAATCTTCTAGTAGAATTAACTTTAGCAAAAAGGTCAAGTACATATCTAAGTTGCACTTGTCAAAGTCTCCAGTGTTCTTCATGTTTCTAACCTATCACTTTTCTGTTCTTGTTTTACTAAACCTTCGGCAGCAATCAATAGTTGTCTGCTTTTTTTTTTAAAGATTTTATTTGAGAGAGAGAGAGAGAGAGCACAGGCCAGGGAGAGAGGCAGAGGGAGAATGAGACTCCCCGCTGAGCAGGGAGCCCGATGCGGGGCTCGATTCCAGGACCCCGGGATCATGACCTGAACCGAAGGCAGATGCTTAACCAACTGAGCCACCCCACCCAGGCGCGCCTGACTTGTTTTTGAAATACATTTTTTTCATTGCTATGAAACCACACTCTTGGTTTTCCTTATACTTTTCTGACTGCTATATTTGCCAATTCTTCCTTTTCCGCTGGGCTGTACTTCCTAGTTCCATTTCTCCAAAGGAATAAAAACCACATCTATTATTATGACATTCAGTATTTTCTGATACCTTCTAAATTTGTATATCCAGTCTGTCTCCCTGAGCACCACGGTTTAATGGCATAGTTGAGTGTTGCCCCTTAACCTTTGTAAGTATCTCCGACTTACTTAAGACAAATCTTAATTTTTCAACGAAACTGATTTCTTTCTCAACTTATTATTTATTCCAGTAACCAGCACTACCTATTATTTGTTTAAACTAAAAGAGAAGTCCTTGGGGCACCTGGGTGGCTCAGTCAGGTAAGCGGCCGACTCTTGGTTTTGGCTCAGGTCATGATCGCAGTGTCCTGGGATTGAGCCCGAGTCAGGTTCTGTGCTCAGCACGGAGTCTGCTTGAGATTCTCTCTCTCTGCCCCTCTCTTGCTCATGCTGTCTCTCGCTCTCTTGCTCTCTCCCTCTCTCTAGAATAAATAAAATCTTTTAAAAAAATAGAAGTCTTTGAGTTCATTCTCATCCCCATTTCTATTTTATACACAAATCCTGTGGGCTCTTCTGAATCTACCTTGCCTCTTCTCCACTGTTACCCCTCTAGACCAGGCTCTCTTTATTTCTCACTTGACACTATCGCCATGCCTTGCTGACTGCCAGGGGACTGCCTTATATAAATCCGTAGTGGCTTCCCATTATACCACTTTTTCTTATGATCAGACTTTGGACTTCTGTGACCTCTTCATTTTTCCTTTGCTTGCTTGCACTGCTGTAGCCATGGTGGCTTCATTTCCATTTCAAGGCCTTTTCACTTGGCTTGCTATGTCCACTACTTGGTCCACTCTTCCCTAAATATTTGCATGGCTAACCCTTTCTTGTGATTTGGGTCTCAAGTCCTCCTGTATCCCTTCTCTTGTCACTTACTATTTTGCCTTTGTTTTATTCATAGTTCTTATCACTATCTGAAATTATCTTACCTATTTTTCATCTTCAACAGTACTACCCTTTGCCTAGAAAAGAGGCTGGTATGCTAGTAAGTGCTCAAAAGTTGTTGAAACAAGGTCCTAAATTAGCACCAAATCTTATCAGACCAGGAAGATAATTTTCCAGTTATTCCGCATGCAGCAGACATCCTGTTCACTGAAGAAGCAGACATGGTAGGAATCCACTCAAAGCCCTTGCCCATGTACAGCCAAAGGCAACCTGAGGCCCATTTACCTAGGAGAGTCCGGCTTGTATGATGGTCTCATCTCCACCCACTTTCCCATTCCGTTTTTCCTATAGAGCCTCCTCTTTATGTCCTACTGTGCAGTAGGTCATGGAAACTGAATTCCCACCTAGTTTTTAGTCATTTCACTTGTGTATCATTACTTCTCAGTTTTAGTATCATCCAGAGGTTTTGCCCAAGAAACCAGGATTGAGTGTGGTCGGTAAATTGTCTTGAGAATTTTTCCTATCAGTAAAGTTCAACACATTCTTTTAATGGCTATAAAATAGTATGGTAAATATGTGCCATAATTTATAATTTAAGGTGTTACATTTTTAGTAGTTCAAATTCAGTGGAATTATTAATTGAGCTGCCTTTTCTTCTTTGAGACTAAGGGTAGAGGGATAGGCCACATAGATGTAATTTTCCAGAAGGAGCAACAACAAAATGGGAATTGAAAATGCAGACTAGGGGAAAACATTTCTTTAGTAGCTACCTATGTTTTACACCAGGAGGATTAACATTTTGAAACAAAAAGTGATTCCTATTGGGTTGCCATATAAGTTACTGTACATGTTGGCTCTTATACTAGGGGGATTCACTTTTCTTTGTTTATAGGAATGCACAATTGCCAGTGGGTAGAGTACCACCTAGACCAGGATAGAATCAACAGAGTTCCTGAAGACACAAAGGAGGCATCTAACAAATTTACCTGTGGAAACAAGGCCAAAGCCTCTAAATGAACAGTAATAATACTTTACAGGTTGAGTCACTCCATATAATTAATGAGAGAATAGAACTTTCTCAGAATATCTTCAATAACCCAATGAAGGTAAGATATTACCCATTTTATATTTGGAGAACCTGACTTTCAGAGGTTAAATGGGTGGTCTAATGAGTTTGGCTTCAACAGGATAGTGGGAACAGCACTTGTGTAGTCTGTAGGATTATATTGCCTGGGTTTTAAACCATCCTCTAGAACTTAGACTAATTTTTCTGAGCCTTAGTTTCTTTCTGTGAAAGGAGATGACAGTTCTCCCACAGATTTTTTTTGGAAATATCTGGTTTTCTTTTTTGAAATAACGATAATTGATGTAAGAACTTAACTCATAGGAAGCACTTACTATTATATATTTATTCTATCAATGATTCTCTAACTTTGGGATTTTGTGGACCAGTCGATTAAAGAAGAAAAGGAGTAGATCAGGGCAAGATAAAATGGTTTGCTTCTAATCTTGACAAGTGAGGTTGTTACATTTTTTTTCTACCACCACAGCCTTCGTAAGAGAAAAGACATTTTTATTTTTATTTTTTTTTTAATTTTTTTTTTAAAGATTTTATTTATCTATTTGACAGAGAGAGACACAGCGAGAGAGAGAACACAAGCAGGGGGAGTGGGAGAAGGAGAAGCAGGCTTCCCGCGGAGCAGGGAGCCCGATGCGGGGCTTGATCCCAGGACCCTGGGATCATGACCTGAGCCGAAGGCAGACTGCTTCTCCCTCTCCCACTCCCCCTGCTTGTGTTCCCTCTCTTACTGTGTCTGTCAAATAAATAAATAAAATCTTTTAAAAAAAAATAAAAAAAAAATACATTGCTAAAATGTCTGCTGTTGGAGGCTGCCCTGATTCTGGTATTTTAACTGAGTTAGGATCTCACCACTTTTGTCTGTTTTTAATAAGTTTACATTATATGTGGATGTATAGCAAATGGCTTAGAATCTGGCTTAGAATTGTATCTGCCCCTAAAAACAAAATTCCATTTATTGTCTTTGTATCTCTTAGGGATGTCAGGGCTTTCTAGCTGACCACGGGAACACACCTGTAGTTGGATAAATCTGGGTTTATTGATTTATTGGAATAAGGAAGAACACTCACCATGTGGCACTGTGAGCTGTCTCAGAGAGTGTTAGAAATGACATGGGGGGCGCCTGGGTGGCTCAGTTGTTAAGCATCTGCCTTCGGCTCAGGTCATGATCCCAGGGTCCTGGGATCTAGCCCCGCGTCGGGCTCCCTGCTCAGCGGGAAGCCTGCTTCTCCCTCTCCCACTCCCCCTGCTTGTGTTCCCTCTCTCTCTGTGTCTCTGTCAAATAAATAAAAATCTTAAAAAAAAAAAAAAAGAAATGACATAGGATTTGAGCTCATGCTACATGATTTGGAGAAGTTTCAAGGAAGCAGAACATTACTCTGGATTGGATGCTGGCAGGAAGTGGTGATAATTCATGACAGGGCATCTTAATATTCTTATTTAAAATACAAGAATTGCCAGGTTAGGTTAAAGCTGATGGGTAAAGAAGTGACAGTTAATTACATTAGCCAGGATAGGAACTGTTTTTGTCATTTTTGTGGTTTGGGCATGTTCATGTTTTTTTCTGTGTTCAAACAGGATTACGCATGGTCTTATTTTTGTTGATTCATCACGGTTACGGTGACCTTGGCTGATGTTGATGTTCTGTGAAGTTGTTGATGTTTTACTTGGGAGCACCATGGTCTAGCTGCAAGGGCTCCGGACTGCCAGGGCCTGTTTTTTGCTTTTTCAGGGTTAAAATAAAAATAAAGGAAAAATGCTATCATATGAATGAGTAGAATGTGGACACATTCAAAATACTGAGCAATAGCTATGTCTTGACAAAGCAGAGAGGCAGCTCAGTGTAGGGTAGTAAGACTGGGATTACTTTTCCTTTTCAGCCCCATAATTGTTGTGTGAACCCAACAACATTAACAGCTTTCATTTGTTGAGCATCTGCTACATGCAGTAACCTTACTTTGGTGCTTTACACACATTCAACAGCTTTGCAAGGCATATGTATTTTGATCTCTGCATTTTCCAGACAAGTAGACAGTAACATTCCTGGAACCACCTAGTTATTAAGTGGAATTGCAAAGGGGTTTAAAGGGGTTTGAACCTTTCCGAACCTACTCAGTTTCCACTATACCAGGATGCCTCTTTATTCAGAACCTTGGTGTCTGCAGGTATAGCAATGGAGATGTAATACGTACTTGGCAGGATTGTTCTGAGACTGAAATGCTATTCTACATCTAAAAGCACCTAGAGGAGGGCGCCTGGGTGGCTCAGTCGTTAAGCGTCTGCCTTCAGCTCAGGTCATGATCCCAGGGTCCTGGGATGGAGCCTCGTATCGGGTCCCTGCTCTGCGGGAAGGCTGCTTCTCCCTCTCCCACTCCCCCTGCTTGTGTTCCCTCTCTCACTGTCTCTCTCTGTCAAATAAATAAATAAAATGTTTAAAAAAAAAAAAAAAGCACCTAGCGGAGCGCCTGGGTGGCTCAGTTGGTTAAGTGTCTGCCTTTGGCTCAGGTCATGATCTCAGGGTCCTGGGATCAGGCCCCACATGGGGCTCCCTGCTCAGCAGGGAGTCTTCTCTCTCTCTCCCTCTGCCTCTCCTCCCTGCTCCTGCTCACACTCTCATGCGCGCGCTCTCTCAAACAAATAAAATCTTTAACAAAAAAATAAAATAAAAGCACCTCGCACAGTGACTGGCTCATGGTGGACAAGCCACAACTGAGTTTTCTTCCTACCTCTGAGTCGAGATGAGTTGACTAGTAGTCTATGTTGAGTGACTCTGGACAATTTTAACCCGGTTACAGAAGAGTTAGGCTGAAAAAATGTTAGTATCACAGATTCAAAGTTTAGGGCTCCAAGAAATTGTCAAGGTCATTTCTTAGAGATGAGGAAAATGAAGCTTAGAAAGGCAATTGATGTGCCCAGTGTCCCACTTAATTACTGTCAGTGCTATGCTGAGAAACCGGACTTCTCACTCCTAGAGCCCCCTCCCCTTCCGGCCCCCCCTCCCCAGGCAACGGAGCGGCTTCACTTCATGAGGTCTAGGTTAGAGTCACAGAGTGCTCTGAGCCCTATTTGCTCGCTGGCCGCCCTTACACGGCGAGGGGATCACCGCTGCCCTTCACGTATGGGGCTGCAGAGCTCTGCGCTTGGTCAGTAACTGGCAGGGATCCTCCCCACTCTCGTTACTTAATCTTACAGTGAAAAGTTTCCAAACGTCTTTATTCAGTGCATTTGGCAATTCAAACATTTTAAAACGGGTTTTGGTAGCATTATTTCGGGAGCCAGGACTCGAGTCCCGCACCTGGGGGAAGAGGGCAGGAGAGGGGCGGCAGGATTTCCCCGCAGGGCTGCGGGCGGGAGTCAGACCACCGGACAGCGATCCGCGGCCCCGCCCCCAGAGGGAGAGGGGCGGGGCGAGCGCGGCGACGCCGCGGGGCAGGCGGGAAGCAGGAAGGGCGGGGCGGAGGGGAGCTCGGCGTTGAGAAGCCGGCGACTGCTGCAGCTGCCCCACCATGTCCGCGCGCAACCGGGGCACGGAGCTGGGTAAGGGCCCCGCGGGTCGTCCCCGCCCGTCTCCATCGCCTCGCGCGCCCCCGCCCTCCGCCGCTCGATGGGCTCGCCTCGCCTGGTGCTTTGGCGTCGGCCGCCGGGGGTGCTCGCCAGGCCCGGAGGCGGCGGCGGCGGATCCGTCCGCACCCACCCTGAGCAAAGGCCGGTCCACCCAGACTTAGGAACTCTTGTGCACATTGGCACCCAGGCCTTATGTGGTGAACGGAAGACATGGGAAAGGATTCGACTTTTTCATTTTCCAGCTTAATTCGTTCACCTTCTAGCTCTCTGGTTGCAAAAAACAAACCAAAAAACCAAACCAAAACCCAAGCCCAAAAAACAAAAAAACAAACCCTCAAGCCCCCAAAACAAACAACCCAAATAAAACAAGATAAAAACCTTCCTTACCCACTCAATGGAACCCCTGTGCGATTTAATGCGGGATTTCCGTAGATAATTTTACCACTGCTGTATCCCTAAAACGGCCATGCTGGTGGAAAAGTTGTCAGATCTTTGTACTGTATAATTTATTGTAAATTGTGTATGATTTTAGAAGTACAGAGGTTTGTGAAAGTGCCTGAATTATTTCATAATTTTTCATCTTACAGATATTATCAAATATGACTGGCAAGAAGAATTTAGTTTTGATTTCCTAAAATGTAAAAAATTTGTAATTCAAACATAAGCAGAACCATAATCAGAGCCAGAGGTTAAGGATCTCAGTTTTAAGTATTATAGCTTGGATATCTGTATCCTGGATCTTCAATTTAGCTGTGTGACTTTGGGCAAATTACTTGATCACTCTGTGCTTAAATTTCTTAATCTGTAAAATGATTATACTTCATAGGGCGGTTTGGAGATCAAATGAGAGGATTTAAAGTGTTTGGTACTTTGTGGGTACCTAGTAAGTTAATTAATAGTAGTATGATACAGAATTCTGATTTTAAGGCCTGATTTTCAGAAAATTAGCTATGATTCTATATAACACATACAGGCACTTTTTTTTTTTCCTTTAAAAGTGATTATTCTAATGAAATAGGCTAGACTTTAAGAGGTAGTTCAGGAATTCTGTTAAATGGTAAGTGTCTGTCTCTATAAAGACACTTGATTTCTTCACCAAATTGATTCTCCTTTAGTCATTGCCCTTTAGCATATTATGTTTTAAACTCTAGTTGCATCCCTGAAATGTTGACTTTAGTAGTAAAGGAGTATTTCCCTAGACTAGGAGATCCAGAAAGATGGTGGATGGAGTACAGGGATGGTGTAGGTCTTACCTTGGTATCCTCAGGGATATGGCTCTCTAACTCTGTACACATCGAGGATTTAACGATTATTTTTCCAAAACTTAGACGTTTATTTATTTATTTTTCAAGAAATGCAATTAAAGCCATTTTTACTTTATTTTTTTAATTGGTGTAATTGACACATGACATTTTGCTTTCTTTATTTGCAAGAATTAGCGTCACATCCGTACATTTGTTGAAAAGTAACAGTCAAGACAAAAGACAGTTGCTATGGGGCACCTGGGTGGCTCAGTCGTTAAGCGTCTGCCTTCGGCTCAGGTCATGATCCCAGGGTCCTGGGATCGAGTCCCACATCGGGCTCCCTCCTCGGGGGGAAGCCTGCTTCTCCCTCTCCCACTCCCGCTGCTAGTGTTCCCGCTCTCGCTATCTCTGTCTCTGTCAAATAAATAAATAAAATCTTTAAAAAAAAAAAAAAAAGACAGTTGCTATGTAGAATAATAGTAAATTTGATTTTTATGCAGCTATTTAAAGGATCATAGTTTTGTTTTATTCTCTTTGTTTAAATAAAATCAGATACATTTCAAGGATTTTTTTTTCCTTCACTGGTATTAATCATTAATCCAGGCAGAGGTTTAGCCTAAAATGTAAAATAAGTTATTTGAATTATTTATGTACTAGGAAAAAAAAATCATTCAGTATTAATTTATGTGGTATATTAACTGATGCCTTTTATAGTTTTCTAATTAAAAGTCTTTTTGAATAAACACTTCTTTTTTAAAATAAATTAACTTGTATTCCTTTATTACAAAAGGAATTCATGGTCATTGTAAAAATTTTAGAAAATACAATTAGCACAAAAAAACTAAAATTATTAATAATCCAATCACTTATTTATATTTTAGTGTATATACTTCTAGTTAATAGACTTTTTTAATAAATAGGCTCATTTGAGACTGAATCTCACCCTCATGATAAAACCCTTTAGGGAAAACATTCTTTTATCATGGCATTTAGGTATGTGAAAGAAAGAACAAATCCTCTAATGTTAATTTTTATGTCCGTGTTTAGTGATCAGTGCTGTCTGCTTAAGGTATTTTATACTTAAAATGTTCATTTCTGATTTTCTCCAACTCAAACATAAAGCTGAAAAACCTTTTCATTGGGCAGTGTTTGCCCTAAGTGGATAAAAGCTTGTCAGTTTGGAGTCAGAAGGGGAAAAAAAACCCCCTAAATCTGGGCCTGGTATTGAGTAGCCGAGGGTTCTGGCCAAGTCAGTGGTTGTCAAAGTTTGCTTCCTGGACTAGCACCATTGACATTGTATGAGAGCGTATTAGAAATGCAAATTCTCAGGCCCTGTTGAGATCTTAATGAATCGGAAGCTCTGGGGTGGGTTTGGGCCTTCTGAGTATTGATTAGGCCTCTGGGTGGTTCTCAGCACACCCAAGTTTGAGAACCACTAGCTTAATGATCTCCATGGTGCTATGGAACGCTTCTGGCCCTACATATTCTATTAAAATGTTCTTTTCTTTTTTCTCCTAGATGCCTCCAAAGTTTTGCCTAAAATGTAGGTACAGCACAGGCAGTGATCTTTCTTTTTGTTCAGTGATGTATCTCAGGCACCTAGAATAGTGTCCACCACACCAGAGGCCCTCAAACATGTCTGTTGAATGAACAAATTAATTTAGAACTACTCCTTGCTTGGGAGAACTGGGGCATCCACGTAGGCCTTTCTGTGTAGGCAGGTGCTGGTGGATGTACACCTCCCCCTTTTCTGAATATTATTAAAGTTTAGATTTGTTACTTTTGTCTCAAGAGGCTTATGAGGGATGTTGACTATGGGGCTTCCTTTCAAATGTGATTTTCTTTGGAGGCATCTGGAAAATGGGGCTGTTGTCTTAGGTGACTTCTAAGGACCTCCCTACTCTGTATATCTGTAAGCTCTTGTGTGCAGAAAGAAAAATTTCAAAGATATCTGAAAAACAATAGGAAAAAAAGTAATTGAAAGCTGATTTTTAATTCGGAGGGATAGGAACAGCTCTGTGGCTTTCCTGTATTGCATTAACAAGAGATGGTTTTAAGCATATATCCTCAGTTGGAATAATCAGGGACCGTGATTACTGAGGAATATGAAGATTATTTTACTCTGTGGAGGCACTTTCTATAGTGCAGGTTAGAACAAACAGAAAGGGTAGCGTATTTGTTTAAAACACAGATAAAGGAGATTAGCTTTGGCTAGTTGCCAAACCAAGAACTGTGATGGGATTTTGTATTTTACAAAGCACATTTATTCATTCAAAAAGTAGTTATTGAGTACCAGTTGTGCACTGGGTAGTATTACCTTGGATACAAGATGGACAAGGATAGTTCCTGCTTTTACAGACCTGGGTCTGATGCAGGAGCTGGGCATCACGCCAGAGCTACAATTAAAATAATTGCAAATGTGATAAGCAGTTATTTTTCATTTATTTTTGTCTTTTTAAGAAATTAGATAGATGTGCCTAAACTGTACCATAAATGGATTGTGATAACCAAGTGTTCTGCCTTCTTACATTATAACTTTTATTTTTCCCTTGAAGAACTCAGATAAGAACCAAGAATGTAGGGAGTTCCTTTTTGCCCCTCCTGCTAAGGCATAACTTGGATGTAGAATGTAGATTTTGGTAATAGTGATTTTTCCACTGCAAAGTTATATTTAAACAATTTAAAAAAAAATATTTGGAATGAAATTTTAAATCTTAAAGTTAGGCCAAGCACAGGATGCTTGAGAATAATTCTAGGTACAAAGATAGTGGTTAACATAGAGCTGTAGCTGTGTGCCAGGCCCTGTGTTAAATACTTTTTGTGTTATCTCAGTTACTCTTCACCACAGCCTTGTGAAGATTCTATTATGATGCCCTTTTTACAGATGTGCAAACTGAGGTACAGAGTTTTAAGTAACTTGCCAAAAACCAGTTAGGCAGAGCTTAGGCAGAGCTAATGTGGCAGAGCCAGAATTCAGACGTAGGTGGTTTGGTGCTGACGCTGCTTGCTTAACCACCACCTATTGTCTCTGGGTGCTAATTGGGGGCATTCAATCTGTAATACAAGAGAAGGGATGTCAGTAGCTGGTGACTCTCTTAGGTTTTGCCTGTGTCTTTGTGAGAGCTTTTTGTTTTCTTACCATAATCCACATTTTTTTTTTTTTTTTACCTTTTTCTTTCTTCTTCGTTTTTTTCCTTTTTAAAAGTAAACTCTAGGGGCGCCTGGGTGGCTCAGTTGTTAAGCGCCTGCCTTCGGCTCAGGTCATGATCCCAGCGTTCTGGGATCGAGCCCCGAATCGGGCTCCCTGCTCAGCGGGAAGCCTGCTTCTCCCTCTCCCGTTCCCCCTGCCTGTGTTCCTCTCTCACTGTGTCTCTCTCTGTCAAATAAATAAATAAAATCTTAAAAAAAAATAAATAAAAAAATAAAAGTAAACTCTATGCCCATTGTGGGACTTGAACTCATGACCCTGAGATGAAGACTCGAGTGCTATACAACTGAGCCAGCCAGGTGCCGCCCACCTCCCCCTTAATCCACATCTTTTTTTTTTTTTTTCATAATCCACATCTTAACCATTGCAATTTGTTTTAGAGAAGATGAAGTTTATCTTGAGAGAGAATGGAAATATCCAATCTTTGGCATATTAGGAGAGTAGGTTTACATGTCACTGAATAAGACATTTTCTGGGATGACATGTGAAAACCAGCCTTCCTCTGGGAACTTTTTTTTTTTTTTTTTAAGATTTATTTATCTTGAGAGAGAGAATGAGAGAGAGAGCAGTGGAAGGGGCAGAAGGAGAGAATCTCAAGCAGATTCCCAACTGAGCATGGAGCCCAAGGTGGGGCTCGATCCCACGACCCATGGGATCATGGCCTGAGCCGAAACCAAGAGTTGGATGCTTAACCAACTGAGCCACCCAGGTGCTCCTGGGAATTCTTAATGTAGATGTGCTGATGTGCCTCAGAGCATCATGGGTGAGACCTGGGAGTGATTGCCAAGTGATCAGAGTAAAGGGGTTTTAGGTTTTTTAATTTCTTTTTCTTGTCTCTTTGTATGTTTATAAAACCCCAGTTCTCATGTTTCAGTCTTTGGGCTGACCTTGGCTTGCTGGGTTTAAGAACCAATCCTGTCTCTTGATGTCATCTTAAGATTAAAAAAAAAGAAAGAAAATAAATACTGAAAATTTGGGGCACCTGGATGGCTTGGTCAGTTAAGTGTCTGCCTTTGGCTCAGGGCATGATCCCAGGTTCCTGGGATCGAGCCCCACATCTGGCTCCCTGCTCAGTGGGGAGTCTGCTTCTCCCTCTCCCTCTGCCATTCCCCCTGCTTGTGCTCACTTGCTCTCTCTCTCTCTCTCTCAAATCAATAAAATCTTTAAAAAAATAAGTACTGAAAATTTGTAATAATTTTGTTGATTTGAGATGACTTTTTTGTCCATTTTGTTTTTTTGGATTTCTAAGTCTGAGACCTCTCTAATTTCCTGAGAACTGAAATCTCTTTAGTTGTGAACAAGGCAAACAGTTTAAGGAGTCTATAGATTTCAGGGGAGAAATGACATAAATCACTCTTCAAGAATTCCATTTATTTATTTAGTTAGTTAGTTAGTGAGACAGAAGGTTGTTAAAGTTTGTCTTTGAGTTACAAAAGTCAATCCCTGCTTAAAAACAAAACAAATTGTAGGGTAGCAAATTCTTTATTAGGTGGCATATGAAAATTTGGCTATAGTTCAAGTTAGGTAAGAATAGAATTTAAAAATTTATAGATTTCTGTAGGGAATGGCCCAAGTGGAGTTGAGATTTTTTTTTTAACATTAAAATTGATTTGTGCAATATTTTAAGTTAGTGTAAATTTTGTATCTGAATCCAGTATTTTTTCTCCTTAATACTTAACATATGTATATATTTTTTAGGTTTAAAAGGGTAATTTTGCAAACATTTTCTCTCTTAATTCTCCTAGTAATCCTTTGTGGAAAGATACTAATTATCTTATAGATGAGAAAACTAAAGCATTGAGAGCATAAGTAACTTGTTTAATGTTTCATAGTTAGTAAGAGTTGAGGTCATGATTCAAATCCAGAACTTCTGGTTGAAAGTTCTTTGTACCATAGCTCTGTGTGTGTGTGTGTGTGTGTACGTGTGTATGTGTGCACGCACACGCATATACACTTAATGTACGTGTGCACAATATTCTAGGTGCTAGGGAAGAAAGATAATATGGAAGTAATTATTTTTATGTAATTATGATGTTGGTAATGATGCATTTATTATCCTCCCATTAAATATAGATTATAAATCAGGATAACAAAATTTTTATTTTTTTGCTACACTTTTTTCTTTTAACCTTTAACTTTTAGCCTCAAACTTTTAGGAAAGTCATAAGTATAGTTGATTTTTTTTCTCTGAACCATTTGAGGAAAATGGCTGATTGACATGATGTGTCACTACCTCTGGATATTTGACTATTTCCTTGAGGCTATTTTTCTCAATAGCTACAACAGCATTGCAGCCATTAAAATGAGAACATTAACATTGATGGATTATTACCATCCAGTCCATGAATTTCATTCAAGTGTAGTCAGTTTTTCAAATAATGTACTTTATTAAAAAAAAATCCAGCTCAGAATCATATGTTGCCTTTGTCATGTCTCTTTAGTCTTCTTCAGTATGGAGTAATTACTCAGCCTTTCACTGACTTGCAGGATCTTCATGCTTTTGCAGTCTACAGGCCAGTTACTTGGTAGAATTTTCTTCAGTTTCTGTCTGCATTGTTTTTTCGTGATTAGATGTAGGTTATGCATCTTTGGTAGGAATATCAGAAAAGAGGCTGTGTTGTTCTTTTTGGATCCTTTTAGGTAAGTACACGATTTTGATTTGTCTCATTATGGATGATGTTCATTTTGATCACTTGGTTAAGGTGGTATCTGCTAGCCTTCCCACAGTAAAGCTCATTTTTAACCTTTGTAATTAATATGTATTTTGTGGGGGTGGTACCTTTTTTTGGGGGGGGCATGGAGCCCAACACAAGGCTTGAACTCATGTCCCTGAGATCAAGGACTGAGCTGAGATCAAGAGTTGGATGCTTAACCTGCTGAGCCACCCAGGCATCCTGTGGGGTGGTACTTTGAAACTATTTAAATACTCTGTTACTCCGCAAACTTCCAATTTATTTATATTTTCTTATTTATATTAGTATGTATTTGAGGTTTCTTATCTTCCCAATGGGTCATAATTGTTACTATTATTATTTAATATTCAGATTGTTCCAGATTTTGCTAATGGGAGCCCCTTCAGCCTGGCTTCTCTCTCTTTTTGACCTGACCATTACTTTTAAGTACTTCCTCATTTTCTGGCTTCACAGGTTATTCCAGGCTTATTTTATACTTTCTCTGCCCCAGCACCAGAGCCAGCCATTTCTCCAAGGAGTGTTTCTTTTGGTGGATAATGGTATTTAGAACTCGAGATATGGGCGGTTGGTATGCTCATGGTAAATGGAGTGTCTCTGTTCCCAAGCCTCCCACTTGGCAGAGCTAGAGAATGTATGTACTACCCATCCCATACACATACACTTACTTCTATATTCATCTAATTATCATCTATCTATATCTCTCTCTATAATGAAAACCTTGCTTATGCTCTCCCCTCCTCTGCCCTCCCCAAACAATGGTCAGGAAGGGAAAGGGAAAAGGGGGACAGAATAAACTTTTAGAATTTATTTTTATATATTATAAATTCCTACAGTTTTTTAAAAACAAACTATGTGGAGTGCCTGCTGTTCCTGGCACTTGTTTCTGGATGTTTATAGTGATGGCTGGGGTATCAAAGTAAGCATTACCTGTTCTCTGCTCTCCCCGGAGCTCCCAGGGGAGATAGTCCTGTAAATCATTACAGAGAAGTAGTCAGATTGCAGAGATACGGAGGAATTCATAGACAGTTCAGGGGAGGTTTTTTGGTAAAGGATATTTTTGACACGGAGTAGTTTCTGCAAAGGGACTGAGTAAAACCAGTGTGGCATGTTTTGTTAACCATAGGAGCCCAATTTTTAGGTTTCTAGTGTAATCTTCTCATTCTCTTATAATGGTTAAGAGTAATATTTTAGTGAAGAAAGAAAACAATCCTTCGTATTCTGTGTATGAAATACACAGTCAATATAACGATTATGTACATTTTCAGATTTTAAATTGGGCATCCTTTTATGAACGCTTTGATTTTTACCTTATAAGCCTTCTACTTATGAGCGTGAGTGATGAGGCTGTCTTTTATTATTCTGATACTGTTCTGATAAATAGAAAAAAAACTATAAAGTAATAATTGGGCTTGGTCGTGTAATTAAATAATTGAAAGTCCTTCATGGTGCCTCCTAAGTTAAAAAAATTTTTTTAAGCATCTAAGCCCCGTAGATTTTAATTGTTAGGAAGACGAACCTCAAGCAATCACTTAAAGTGGGATGCCTCTGCCAAGAAAGAAAGACTAGTAAATAGGACAGCAGATAGAGCCTTAGAGGATGCGATTTAAACATGTCACTAGAAATTGTTTAAGTGAGAGCTCTGGCCCTTTTAAAACACTGTGTGTCACTTGAGGATTGGGTCACCTTGAAATGTTTTCGTCTTTGAGTTAAAGGCATAAAAAGGCACTTTGAAATTTCTCAGTTAACTTTGGTGTGTGTTGTGTCTGTTTCTAACGGATGTACCTCTCGTCAGCCTGCCTCAGCTGTAAGTCGGTCCCCTGGAAACCAAAGTGCTTGCAAGAGAAGGATAAATGTTTCATCTCAGCTCCAGCAAGCTATACAGAATTTTTAAAATGTTGAGACACTGGCTGCAACTTCTGACTCTCTTTGTATAGTCAGGTCTTCCTCCCCTAAAGCAAAGTCTGAGATAAGAGTAGCTTCTGGTAATTACTTCGTAAGAGAGTGCCACTTAACTGGTGCTTTGGTTCTTTCG
>NC_138373.1:78966419-78982056 GCF_054177405.1 Leptonychotes weddellii
ATCCCTCCCACCCCACCCCCCACTCCAACAACACTCAGTTTGTTTCCTGCGATTAAGAATTCCTCATATCAATGAGATCATATGATACATGTCTTTCTCTGTTTGACTTATTTCACTCAACATAATACCCTCCAGTTCCATTCTGTAGGCAAATTTAAGAAGAAATTAGCCTTTTATTTTTTGATTGCAGGAAGTGAAGAAATGAGCATGAAGGCATCTTGGAAAAATCGGGGGGTGGTTAGGCAGTTAAGTAGTTGCATCTAACTGAAAAGTGCATTGTTTCTGAAAAGGAGCATATTTTATTCAAATAGTGCTGGTGACTAATGGGAAATCGAAGTGCTCTTCATGGTGATTTTGGAAATTGACATGAGTGTATCTTCTCCATGGTCTCAGGCACTGGAGCGGACAGACCCTAAAGATTTCTCATTACCTGAAGATGCAAGATGATCTACCAGAAAGAGTGATTTAGTTAATTTCCTGGTGGAAAAAAAAAAAGAACATATTGATGTTTCCTTGGAGATTATTAAGTTTGTATTGTGAATTCAGTGGGAAGGTAGGTGTGACAATTCTCATTATATTTGTATTTGGCAAAGTAACTCAAGCTCTCTCTGTTTTGATGTGTTGAGGGAGGTATTTTTTCTCTTTAGTATATAGGGAGAAGCTTCATTGCTTCTGATAGTTTTCCAAAGAAGAAACAAGAAACATATCTTAGTCTTCTTCTTTATAAGCAGAGTTTGTTTTCCTTTTTTCTTTTAAAGTAAGCTCCATGCCCAGTATGGAGCCCCTTGCTGGGCTTGAGCTCACGACGCTGAGATCAAGACCTGAGCCGAGATCAAGATTTGGATGCTTAACCGATTACCCAAATGCCCCTATTTTCCTTTTTATTTTTTCAACTTTTGACTCTTCAGGATACAATCATTATTATAATTCATATTCTTTTATTCAGCAGGTATATATATAGAGAGGGTACCTACTGTATACTCTGTACTTCCCATGTCTTTGTGAAAGACACAAGAGCAATAGAAGTTAGGAGGCCCTGCCCTCGAGAAACTTCCCTTAATCAAACTAAAATATCACTGGGGAAGCGCACTGCTGTACACAGAGCAGACTTTGCTAGTCATCAGCATATGCAGCTGCCCTGTTTCAAATGATGAACCAATCAACATTGGATTATTAACCTTTAGATAATCAGTTTAAAATACTGTGGGAAATCTCTTCATATAGGCAAAGATCTGATACGGACCTCTATGAGTGAAAACACCTCCATAGATCTGGCTCCAGGAAGAAAAAAAAAATCAGTTTCAATCTGTAGATGGATACTGTGTTTGATTGATTGTGGTATTCCTTTAGTAATTACATAATATAGAGACTCTGTGGGACATAGTGATTCGCATGTAGAGTCTAGACAATAGGCATCGATGCTAACAATGCTGACGATGTCCCAGAGAAAAGCAGAGTTCTCTCTACTCCCAAAAGAAAGTTGTTTTGGTACATGACAGTGGTTACTTGTACAGACCAAGTTGAAATTTGGTATCCTATGGGATGAATGATGGGAATACGTATTTGGCCATGTAAACTTCACTGAATGCGTTGTGGTTTATTTGGGAAGAATATAGGATTGGGACTTCAGCATTTTGGTCCTACCTCTGCATCTGGCCCTGTGACCTTGGGCAGGGGACTTCAGTGTACTGGTTTATATGATGGAGGTTCATCAGTTGTAACAAATGTTCTTCTCTAGTGGGGGATGTTGATAACGGGAGGAGGCTGTGCATGTATGGGGGCAAAGAGAGATGGGAAATCTCTGTACCTTCTGCTCAGTTTTGCTGTGAACCTAAAACTTCCCTAAAAAATGAAGTCTATTTAAAAAATTAAACAAAAAAGCAGACACATGATCTCTGACAATCCTTTCAGTTCTGAACTTCTTTGAGTCTTCTGATCATTACTTAGAATTACTCTTCTGTGGAACTCTAGGTGTGTGATGTTCCCTGTGCTTAGAATTCATACGTTTTTATTCCTCCCCTGGCCATCACAGTCCTCTCTGGCTTTTGAGGCTCTAAGTTCCAGTGATTGGAACATTCCAGTGATTTACATTCCCCCCACCCCCTTTCTCTGACGATTGAACATGATTGAATACATAACTATATATTTTCTTTCTCTCTAGATGTTTCATGAGTGTGCATCTTGACTTCATAAATCTTGATGTAGGCAAAGCCTTTTATTTTGTATTTATTCCTCTGCATGGCAGAGTATTGATTATAGTCTTACTGTACCGTCCATAAAAAATATCTTGTGGATTCACCCTTTTCTCTTTTCTTTTATTCCTGTGCTTGGCTTGTTCTATGACACACCTAAATCACAATGGTGGCCTCGTAGCTGATTTCTCCACCTCTGGTCTGTCTTATCTGCCTGCCCCAGGAAAATCTATATTCGGCTAAACTTTTTCTTATTGTTTGTTCACACAGAACAAATTATATTTATCTTCTCAGATTTGCTATTTTGGTTATTTGGTTTCTTTAAGAGTACTTCCATTTCATGAGAAGTATCTACCCCTACTTAATCAAATTAACATAACCACTGTCTTTAGTCAAAGGAAATACTTGAGTTAGTGGGGACAGCCAAATAGTGCTGGCAGGAAGTGGTGAATGGCTTTAGCCAGGGAGAAATTCTCACAAGACTGGGAATAGAAATGTCTGTTAAATTCTGTTAAGATTGTATGTCAAGTAGTTGAATTAGTAAATGTGTTTCTCACTCTACTGATTGTATGTATAGCATTCTAGAAGTAAATTGGGTTTGGAATCCTAGAGACTTGTGTTTGAATCTTAGCCCTGACGTGTCCTGCGTGATCGTGGACAAGTGATTTCATCTCTGAGTGTCAGTTTCCTCATCTGTAAAATGGACCGAATGCCTATGTGGCAGAGTTAGTGTCAGTATTCAATGAGAAATACAGTTGGATCACCCTTAACTTGATGAGTGACTAATAGATGGTAGCCATTATTCCAGTAATCTTCCTAAAATACTGCTTACATTATTTTATCTCCTCTGTGAAGACTCTTTGTCTCCTCTGCTGGACTCATCACTCATCTGCTGAGGTCCTCTGCCTTCTCTTCTGATACCTACTGATTTCCATCTTGTGATTATAAGTTATAATACTTTATTAATAAGCCACTTGAGGGTAGGACCTGTGTTTATTAGGCCTCTGTATCCCTCCTTGCACTTAGAACAGTACTTTTCATGATGTAAGTAATTTATCAGTGTTTATTAAATGGAATGAATGAAGAAACATTGTCGCCTTTTCTAGGAACTTACAGAGTGGCTTTTTATTGCCTTGTGTGCAAATTCCAACACTTCTGTTTTTTCTTTCTTTGAGGATCCTGGGTCATTTGGCCTGTTCCTGCTACCTCTACCCACCTCTGCCCTTCGAGGTCAAGTCTGATCCCCCCTCCCCCTTTCATGAAAACTTACTCCTCTTGTTTGATAGAAGTCTGTTAACAATTATTTTGATTTTTTTTCTCTACAAGTTTTCTTCTCACCATTTTTATCACATTTTCCTTAACACCAAGGACAATAACTACTATATAAGATACATACCTATCTGTGAACTTTGGAGAATGGATCACTGTGAAATGATTTAAAATGTTTAAAACTTGTGTCACCTGGGATGAAATTTTCATAAAATTAAGTATCTTTAAAAAATGTTTTGGTCTACTTACAGAGGTAATACACAGTCATTATAGAAGTTTTTGAAAATTCATAAATATAAAGAAGGAAATAAAAATTCCCTGGTATCATCCCATGGAGCAGTAGAACTCTGAAAGTTTAGTTCCTGTCTCAGGAAGAGTACACTGAGTAGAATTTTAAGAGTTTTGGGGGACTTGGAGGATCATCGTTACAAGCCTGTAACTCCTTGTGAGTTCTCAATATTGTAAATACTCAGTAAATATTAACTTCTAGTATGAAAGGCATAAATGGACTCCTGAGGCTTTTAGAGCTACTTCCCTCTAATTAGGTGGCCAGGCTGCTCTGCTTTTTTGGTTCACTGAGTGCATTTTTAATAAACTTTCAAATTTCTCTCCTGTGTTCACTCCTCTGCTCTAGAGATTCCTACCTTCTGATTTGTTTGTTGTTTCTTTTTTTTTTATATATATATTTTTTTAAAGATTTTATTTATTTATTTGACAGAGAGAGAGACAGCGAGAGCAGGATCACAAGCAGGGGGAGAGGGAGAAACAGGCTTCCCGCGGAGCAGGGAGCCCGATGCGGGACTCGATCCCAGGACCCCAGGATCATGACCTGAGCCGAAGGCAGACGCTTAACGACTGAGCCACCCAGGCGCCCCTTGTTTGTTGTTTCTACTATGCTTGAGACAAGAAAATCAAGGTTACTAGAAATAGAGCAAGAGGGTTCTGTGTGGAGGTTCTAGCAGCCTTCGGCAGTTGGGGTTCTGCATAAGAATTAAGCCTTACTGCCCTAAGGCATCCATTATATATCACAAATTAACTTCTCTCTGATGCATCCAGAAGGGTACTAGTTCTCCTTTGGGAGGAATGAGAAAATAGTCATTCAAATCATTGTTTTATTCTTTGGTTCAGATGAGGAACCCTGTCTGAGAAATGCTGCTGGGCTCTCCTGATGAGTCGTGTGCATAAGCACCATCTGTGGATGCTGTGAAATCCCTATTCACAGATCAAAGCCCTTTCCTTTCCTTGTTCTTTGATTCTTGGCAACATGCCAGAAAGGTAAAGTTGATGCCTGCCTGCTTTTTCTTTTAAAGCAATGGTTAACTGTTATCTCATGTCACCAGTTCTATATTGGGCTCCTGGAGGATTCTTATTATATACTGATGGACCAATTGATTCTTTTTAACCTTTTAATTATGAAGGTTTTCAAACATTCACAGAAGTGGAGAGATTAGTGTAATAAACTCATATACCTGTCCCCCGGTTTCAACAGAAATCAATTTTGCCACCCTTGCTTCACTAGCCCTCCTTTTTTGCTGTAGTAACTTAAACTCAAAATGACATCATGCCATTTTGCCCCTACTACTTTGATACGAGTCCCTAGAAAAACATTCTATTGTTACACAACTACTTGATTGTTATCATGCTAACAAAATTAAAATTGGTTTACTTAAAAGATTTTGAAAGGGAGATGATCTTGTCTTCGTGAAGATGATATAAATATGATAAAAGTTAATATTTATCGAATACTTAAAATATGCAAGGCATTGTGCTAAGTACATGGAGTAGCCTGTGCTTTACTCTTCCCAACAATTTTATGTAGTCAGGTTTCATCCTGATTTTACAAATCCGGGGGCTGAATTTTGAGAGGTAGAGCATCTTGTGGTCATACATCTAGCAAGAGAGTGGTGACTTGGAATTCAGCCCTGGTCTCTGTGACTGAAGAGACTGCTCCTACCCTGAGAACCACAGTGCTTCTATATTATTTAAAAAAAAAAAAAAAAAAGTTTTTTTACTTATATTTTTTGTTGTTGATATCACCTCACATTCCACCTATGACCACTTGCTCATGACCTGTCTTAACTCGAAACCTGAAATGAAGGGAGATAGGATATTCTATAGATAATCTCCAAATGTTATTTTATTTTATTTTTTTTAATTTTTTTTAAAGATTTTATTTATTTGACAGGGAGAGAGAGTGCACAAGCAGGGGGAGTGGCAGGCAGAGGGAGAGGGAGAAGCAGGCTCCCAGCGGAGCAGGGAGCCCGATGTGGGACTCAATCCCAGGACCCCGGGATCGTGACCTGAGCCAAAGGCAGACCCTTAACTGACTGAGCCACCTAGGTGCCCCTCCAAATGTTATTTTAATTAATAATTTTTAAATTTCCTGTTCATTCTTCCTCCTAGGGGGATTTTAAAACAAAAATGATTAAAATTCAGCTCTGTATATATACATGCTGGACATGCCATGGGCAAGCAATGAGAACGGGAAAAGGCCAGGGGCCTAGATCAACCTGTTTGGATCATCAATCCCTGAGTAGTTGAGAGTCAGCTGGTGTCAGGGATACTCCTTGTGAGGCAGGGGAAATTTTGCCTCTGGGTGCACCAACCTCTTGTTGCACACTTTCTGCACCTCTGAGGTGTCTACTTTCAGGGTACCCTTCCCCTTGTTTAAACACTCTGGGAGAACAGAAAATTCACTTCCCACTCATGTCTGAGAGATTGATGACATCAAGAGCTGCCTTTTCTTGGGAATGCTAGATTGAATAAGTACCAAGGAATGATACTTTAATTGTGTAATTTGGAATATTTACCCGTAGGGAGTATTGGGTGATGGGGAGCCTTCTTGCTAGACCTGAAATCCCACCATTTTCTCTTGTGGCTGCTCTGTGTTTTGTCTAGTCGACCTAAAGTCAAGTCTCTCAGCCTTCTCGATCTGTGGCTGTTACATCCAGCCTGCACACAGGGGTAGCCATCTCTGTGAAAATTGGGCAAGACCCAGCTTCCCTAGAAGGCTGACTCAGTCACATGACTTCCACAGCTACTTCAGGTTGCCCCAGCACCAAGGAGCAGGCTGCGGGAAGCCCAGGGTTCCTGTGGTGCCCCACCAGGGGGAATGCTTCCAGATGAACGTGGCCGCCGCGTTGTTATCGTAGAGCTCACTCAGACTAACTTCTGAGTTGGCACATCTAATGACTTTGTAAAAGGAAGGGTGGTGGGGCTTTAAAGTTTCTGGTGACTTGTCACAGAGCATCTGAAAGCACTGGGAAAATCAGCCACCTTATCAAAACCTGTGCCATGAAAGAACTTCCTGAGGAGACATTGCAGAAGGAGATGAGGTGCTTGGGGGAAGCGATGTTTTGAATCAGCACCCAGCAGGTGGTGAATACCACTCAGATTCAGTTTGGAACAGATATTCCCAGGCAGTGTTGGCAATCGTTGTGCTCCATAATGTAGCAGGGGTTTGTTTGTTTTGGAAGACAATATCAACTTGAGCCCTGTCTGCTTACAGGCAGGGTATTTTAGCACATGTTAGATGCCTGCTGCTTAAGGGGTACACCTACATGCCAGGCTCCTTCTGCGTGTGTTTAAATATATTTTGAACACAGATAAAGGCATTACCAGAAAGCATGAGACGGTGGTAAGTAGGGATCTGGAAAGCATTTGATATTTTCTGCAAATCAAAGGGTACAGAGGAGGTGATATAAGGCTTGTGTTAATAACATATGGTAGCTCTACCAGAAATGTTTCTCGTTTTTAAATTTTTCTTTTTCTCTCAAAACTTATTTCACTTTGGCTGTTCACTTAGTTCACCTAGTTCAAAGAATGATCTCTTATTTAAGTTTGAGAATTTGCTTCCGTAGTTCTAGATGACCCGGATTAAAATTTTCTGCAAACTAATCTATGCTTGAGATGGTTACCCATTTAATTAAATAGAGGTTTTTGGGGGAAAAGGAAGTTGGACTTTGAAGTCAGACTGCCTGGGATTCAGATCCTGATTCATCCATCTATGATTTTTGAGTTTGCGCACCTAAAATAAAGTGGTGGATAAAAGCTAGGTCATAGAATAATTGTGAAGATTAAGTGAGGTATTACAAGTAGAGCAGCTGGCATGGTGCCTGGAATGTAGTAAGCCACAATGAGAATAATTTACCCTTCCCTTTACACTGATGGTGTAGGCATGTTGGAAAGTTCTGACCTTAAAGCCAAAGAACAACTGATTGTGAACAGGGGTATCTGTTGACTAGACTATAACATGGGATTATGAGGAAGAGATTCAAAGGGTCTGGAGCAAGTGGAGCCCCAGTATATGCTGGAATGTAATGGGGGTTGAAACTAGATATATACTCAATACCTTTATAGGGATTTGCTTTCCTTCATATTGAAATGTGATAAAAAGTAGATATCACTGTTTTTTTTTTTTGCCCAGATGGGAATTTATTCATCCCATGTTCTTTTATTTTTCTAATTTTTTCTTCTGCTATCAACATCTGTGGAAATTGATCAGTACCAGACTGTGGAATAGGTGTTCATTCAGTAAGTCTCCTTGGTGCCACTCTATGACCATTTTAGGTAAATAATCATAGACAAGTACTTACATGCCATTCAACTGAGAATAGCAATATTTTTTGGTAAAAGTAGACATGGGTTTCAAAATCCAAATATACAGATTTTAGTAGCAGAATTGTACTGATTCTCGGTGGGTCATTTAAAACATATTTGCCCAAAAGGTTAAGTATCAGGAATAATATGAATTCACAAACTTTTGGAAATAATTCAACATCCTTTATAAAACTTGTCATTCATTGTTTACTATATCTTACCATAGAGGTAAAACTTAAAAGTATAGGTTCCTGGGAGAGGTCATATATTACCTTAAAATCATGAATAAAGTGCAAATGACCAATAATAGATTTTTCCTGAAATGAGGTTTAGGTGAGATAGTGTATGGTGAGAGCAGAAGGACATTGTGTACTGGGCAGTGGAAATGGGGCAATAGGTTTCAGGAAAAATAGGAATAGGTTTTATATAAATCCTGGGTTTCGTTAACAGGTTTATTCTTTCTTTTCTTTTTTTTTATTCTTTATTTTCTTGAGCTTAATGTACTCATTTAAATGTAACTGAAATAGAGTTTATTATTATTGTTCGTTCTGTTCTGTAGCATTTAAATGATGTTTCTAATATTTCGATGGGGTGAGTTGTTTTAGCGCGTAAGTGTCCTTGCAGACTCTTAACTTGTGTGACTAGCACAGCATCCAGCACTGGTAGCAGCTTTATGAATAATCTTTTCTGTTGCCTTATGGTAGGAACTCATTAAGTAACAGGGCATTTTTGGACATTTTCAGATTTTAATTTAAGAAAGTCTGTCATCAACTTCTCATTGGGAGGAAAGAGTTAAATAGATTTTCTTGGCAGCTCTTAGCTCCTGGAATAATTAATCAAATCTTCTCAAAGGACTGAGAGTTGTATCTTTACCCAACAGGGGGCCACAGTTGTCTAGCTTCTTGGTGAATTTCTCTGAGGTCTAATGATTCTTTCTGAACACTAGGCACATTTAGGGGCTTGGGGAAATTCTCATCAGAAGTTTTCCCGGAGTACATTAAATTGAAAGACTGTGTATTTGGAAATCCAGACATGGTGTATCTTCATGAGAGTGTAAAGGAGTAAAACCAAGATCTTGGCAATGAAATATCTTGTGATATGGGAAATTTTGTCTATTAGCAATTTTATTTGAGATGTTAATTTGACTGAAAAGCATGGAAGAAGTGATTTTTAGGTGACAGTTTCGAAGGGTATTGTCAGTTTAAGGATTAATTCACAGCAGTGTTTGGTATGTAAATGTGTGAGTGTGTGTGTGTGTTTCAAATTTGACAAGCATGTATGAAACCCATGTAGATCCCTAACTTGCTTTGCCTGAAAAAGCCACAGGCACAGATAGAGGTGAATAACTAATACTTGATTTAGGTGGACAGAGTAAGTTCATTTCATAAAGGTGAAGGATAGGCCAGTTAGACAGTAAAAGAAACTGTAAAGGGGCACCTGGGTGGCTCAGTTGGTTAAGCGTCTGCCTTTGGTTCAGGTCATGATGATCCTGGGGTCCTGGGATCGAGCCCCAAGTCTGGCTCCCTGCTCAGTGGGGAGTCTGCTTCTCCCTCTCCCTCTGCCCCTCCTGCCCCTGCTCCTGCTCTCTCTCTCAAATAAATAAATAAAATCTTAAAAACAAACAAACAAACCTGTAAAGAACTTTTTGTCTTCTTGCTTCTGGGATACTTTCTCTTATCCTTATAAAGCAAAGTATCTGGAATACAGTGATATTTCAGTCATGGTGTAAGTCCATATGTTAAGTCTCGAATGTAAGTCCTGATGGTCTGTAAGAAAGAAGAGCTGCCTCATTTAGGAATATAATGGTTTCTAAGGACGTTGCTGAAATAGAGGGAAAATGAAGTAGCAAATGGAACTAGAGAATTATTGGGAGACAATCAGTGACCCTTAATGTTGGATATGTCCCTGGCAGCAAATCTCTTGGGGGAATTATTAGAGTGATAAAGGAATTTGTAAATATCCAGTAGTTTATAAACACTGAGGAGAGGTTGGCTCTTTGGTTTTAATCTTGGGCTCAAACTCTCACACCTGAGTTTTTTGGTCAGTTAGTCCTTTGAGAGAACAAGAGAAATGTAATCATATTCTCCACACCTTTTTGTTGTAAGCTTGCTGGTATTGTCTTGATTAATTATAAAATGCTTCCCCTCTCCTCCCTTTTTTTTTTTTTTTTAATTTATTTATTTGACAGAGAGAGACACAGCGAGAGAGGGAACACGATCAGGGGGAGTGGGAGAGGGAGAAGCAGGCTTCCTGCTGAGCAGGGAGCCCGATGTGGGGCTCGATCCCAGGACTCTGGGATCATGACCTGAGCCAAAGGCAGACGCTTAACGACTGAGCCACCCAGGCGCCCCTCTCCTCCCTTTTAAAATATTATTTTTATTGACCATATGTGTGAGTATGTGTGTGTGTATGTATGTATATATATAAATATATATATATATATTTATTGACCATAGGTTATACTCTCTAACTCCATCCATGTTGTTGAAAATGGCAAGATTTCATTCTTTTTTATGGTTGAATAATATTCCATTGTATGTATATATACCACATCATCTTTATTCATTAATCTATTGATGGACACTTGAGGTGCTTCCATAATTTGACTATTGTAAATAATGCTGCAGTAAACATAGGGGTGCATATATCTTTTCAAGTTAGAGTTTCTACATTCTTTGGGTAAGTACCCAGGAGAGAAATTACTGGATCATATAGTAATTCTATTTTTACTTTTTTGAGGAACCTCCATACTGTTTTCCAAGTGGCTGTACCAGTTTGCATTCCCACCACAGTGCACAAGGTTCCTCTTTCTCCACATCCTGCCCAACACGTTATTTTTCCTGTTTTTGATTTTAGTCATCCTGACAGGTGTGAGGTGGTGTCTCATTCTGGTTTTGATTTGCATTTTCCCCTATGATGAGTGATGTTGAACATTTTTTCATGTGTCTGTTGGCCATCTGTGTGTGTTCTTTGGAGAAATGTCTGTTCATGTTTCCTGTCTATTTTTATTTTTTTATATTTATTTTCTTTTTTTAAAAGATTTTATTTATTTATTTGTCACAGAGAGAGAGATAGAGAGCACAAGCAAGGGGAGTGGCAGGCAGTCAGAGGGAGAGGGAGAAGCAGGCTATCCCCTGAGCAGGGAACCTGATGTGGGGCTTGATCCCAGGACCCTGGGATCATGACCTGAGCTGAAGGCTGCTGCTTAACTGACTGAGCCACCCAGGTGCCCCCTGTCTATTTTTAATTGGATTATTTTTTGGTGTTGAGTTGTGTAAGTTCTTTGTATATTTTGGATATTAACCCTTATGGAATATATCATTTGCAAATATCTTCTGCCATTCAGTAGGTTGTCTTAATTTTGTTGATTGTTTCCTTTGCTGTACGGAAGCTTTTTATTTTGATGTAGTCTCAGTAGTTTATTTTTGCTTTTGTTTTCCTCGCCTCAGGAGACATATCTAGGAAGATGTTGCTATAGCCGATGTCAGGGAAATTACTGCCTGTCCTTTCTTCCAGGATTTTTATTATTTCAGGTCTCACGTTTAATCCATTTTGAGTTTATTTTTGTATACAATGTAAGAAAGTGGCCCAGCATCATCCTTTTGCATGTACTGTCCAGTTTTCCCAGCACCATTTGTTGAAGAGACTGTCTTTTTCCCATTGCATATTCTTGCCTTCTTTATTGAAGATTAATTGACCATATAATTGTAGGTTTATTTCTGGGATCTCTCTTCTGTTCCATTAATCTATGTGTCTAATTTTGTGCCGGTACCATACTGTTTCGATTACTCCAGCTTTGGTAGTATGTTTTGAAATTTGAGATTGTGATGCCTGCAGTTTTGTTCTTCTTTTCCAAGATTGCTTTGGCTGTTTGGGGTCTTTTGCGGTTCCATACAAATCTTAGGATTGTTTGTTCTAGTTTTGTGAAAAATGCTATTGGTATTTTGATAGGGATTGCATTAAATCTGTAGATTGTTTTGGGTAGTATGGACATTTTAACAGTATTTGTTCTTCCAATTCATGAGCACAGAATACCTTTCCATTTGTCATCTTCAATTTCTTTCATTGGTGTTTTATAGTTTGCAGAGTATAGATCTTTCACTTTCTTGCTTAAGTTTATTCCTAGGTATTTTATTATTTTTGGTGCAGTTGTAAATGGAATTGTTTTCTTGATTTCTCTTTCTGCTGCTTCATTATAGTGTATAGAAACACAACAGAATTTCTGTGCACTGATTTTGTATCCTGTGACCTTACTGAATTCATTTATCAATTCTAGTAGTTTTTTGGTGGAATCTTTAGATTTTTCTTTTTTTTTCAAAAAGGATTTTATTTATTTGAGAGAGAGAGAAAGCGTGTATGTGCGTTTGGGCAAGCGGAGAGGAGAGGCAGAGGGGGAGGGAGAGGGAGAGAATCTCAAGCAGACTCTGCTGCGTGTGCACCAACACAGGGCTGAATCCCATGACCCTGAGACCATAACCTGAGCCAAAACCAAGAGCCGGATGCTTAACTCACTGAGCTACCCAGGTGCCTTGAGGTTTTTCTATACATAGTATCATGTCATCTGCAAATAGTACAAGTTCTGCTTATGTCTTTGGATGATTTTTATTTCTTTTTCTTGTCTGAATTGCTGTGGCTAGGACTTACAGTAGTATGTTGAATAAAAGTGACGTCTTGTCTTGTTCTGGATTTTAGGGGAAATCTCAGTTTTTCACAGTTGAGTGTGATGTTAGCTGTGGATTTTTTCATGTATGGCTTTACTATACTTTGTACTGTACTTTGTTGAGGGCTTTTTTATCGTAAATGGTTGTACTTTGTCAAATGCTTTTTCTGCATCTATTGACATGAACATACAGTTTTTATCCTTTCTCTTGTTGAGGTGATGTATCACATTGATTTGCAAATATTGAACCACCCTTACATCCTAGGAATAAATCCTACTTGATCGTGGTGAATGATTTTTTTTTTAATATATTGTTGAATTCTGTTTGCCAATATTTTTTTGAAATTTTTTTCATCCGTGTTCATCAGAGATACCGGCCTGTAGTTCTTTTTTTTTTTTTTTTTTGTAGTGTCTTAATCTGGTTTTGGTATTAGGGTAATGTTGACCTTATAGAATGAATTTGGAAGTTTTCCTTCTTTTTTTGGAATAGTTTGAAAAGAATAGATATTAACCGCTCTTTAAATGTTTGGTAGAATTCACCTGTGAAACTGTCTGGTCCTGGACTTAGGTTTGTTGGGAGTTTTTTGATTACTGATTCAATTTCATTGCTGGTAATTGGTCTGTTCAAATTTTCTATTTCTTCTTGCATCAGTTTTGGGAGGTTATATGTTTCTAGGAATTTATCCATTTCTGGGTTGTCCAATTTGTTGACATATAATTTTTCATAACATTCTCTCATAAACCTTTGTATTTCTGTGGTGTCAGTTGTTATTCTCTTTAATTTCTGATTTTGTTTGAGTACCCCTCCCCTTTTCTCTCTCTCTTTTTGATGAATCTGGCTAAGGGTTTATCAATTTTGTTCATCCTTTCAAATAACAAGTTCCTGATTTCAGTGAACTGTTCTATTGTTGGGGTGCCTGGTGGTGCAGTTGGTTAAGTGCCCGACTTTTGGTTTTGTCTCAGGTCATGATCTCAGGTTTGTGAGATTGAGCCCTATGTTGGGCTCTGTGCTGAGTGTAGAGCCTGCTTGAGATTCTCTCCCTCTCCCTCTGCCCCCAACCCCGCACACTCTCTCTTTCCCAAATAAATAAATAAATCCTTTTTTTTTTTTTTAAAGAAATGTTCTATTTTCTTAGTTTCCATTTTATTTCTGCTCTAATGTTTATTATTTCCTTCCTTCTACTGGTTTGTATTTTGTTTGCTCTTCTTTTTCTAGCTCCTTTAGGTGTAAGGTTAGGTTGTTTGAGATTTTTCTTGCTTCTTGAGGTAGGCCTGTATTGCTATAAAATTCCCTCTTGGAATAGCTTTTGTGGCATCCCAAGATTTTGGTCTGTTGTGTTTTCATTTGTCTCCATGTATTTTTTCATTTCCTCTTTAATTTCTTGGTTGACCTATTCATTGTTTAGTAGCATGTTATTTAACCTCCATGTATTTGGGTTCTTTCCAGACTTTTCCTTGTGGTTGATTTCTAGTTTCATGGCTTTGTGGTAGGAAAAGATGCATGGTATGACTTCAGTCTTTTTGAACTTGTCGAGACTTGTTTTGTGGCCTAATATATGAAATATTCTGGAAAATGTTCTGTGTGTACTTGAAAGAATGTGTATTTTGCTGTTTTAGGATGGAATATTCTGAATATATCTGTTAGATACATTTGGTCCACTGATCATTCAAAGACACTGTTTTCTTGTGGATTTTCTGTTTGAATGATGTGTCCTTAGATTAAGTGGGGTGTTAAAGTCTTGTAGTATTTTTGTATTCTATCATTACTTCCTTTATGTTTGTTACTGGTTGCTTCATGTCTTGGGTGCTCCTGTGTTGGGTGCAGAATTATTTACAATTGTTACCTCTTCTTGTTGGATTGTTCCCTGTATGATTATATTGTCCTTTGTCTATTGTTACAGTCTTTGTTTTAAAGTCTGTTTTGTCTGACATAAGTAATGCTATCTCAGCTTTCTTTTCCCTTCCATTTTCATGATAAATGGTTTTCCATCCCCTCACTTTCAATCTTCATGCCTCTTTAGATCTGAAATGAGTCTCTTATAGGCTGCATATAGATGAGTCTTGCTTTTTTATACATTCTGGCACCCTATGTCTTCTTTTTTTTAATATTATTTTATTTTATTATGTTATGTTCGTCACCACACAATACATCATTAGTTTTTGATGTAGTGATCCACTATTCATTGTTTTCGTATAATACCCAGTGCTCCATGCAGTACATGCCCTCCTTAATACCCATTACCGGGCTAACCCATCCCCCCATCCCCCTCCCCTCTAAAACCCTCAGTTTGTTTCTCAGAGTCCATAGTCTCTCATGGTTCATCTCTCCCTCCGATTTACCCCCCTCCATTTTTCCCTTCCTTCTCCTAATGTCCTCCATGCTATTCCTTATGTTCCACAAATGATATGAAACCATATGATAATTGACTTTCTCTGCTTGACTTATTTCACTTAACATAATCTCCTCCAGTCCCATCCATGTTGATGTAAAAGTTAGGTATTCATCCTTTCTGATGGCTGAGTAATATTCCATTGTATATATGGACCACATCTTCTTTATCCATTCAGCTGTTGAAGGGTATCTCAGTTCTTTCCACAGTTGAAAGTGGGATAATATATTCATTTATCAATTCTGTAGTTTTTTGGTGGAATCTTTAGATTTTTTCCATTGTATATATGGACAGTTTGGCTATTGCAGACATTGCTGCTGTGAACATTGGGGTGCATATGGCCCTTCTTTTCACTACATCTGTATGCTACCCAGAACAATCTATACCTTCAATGCCATCCTGATCAAAATTCCAATGACATTTTTCAAAGTACTGGAACAAACAATCCTAAAATTTGTGTGGAATCAGAAAAGACCCTGAGTCGCCAAGGAAATGTTGAAAAAGAAAAACAAAGCTGGGGGTATCAC
>NC_138373.1:78982156-78998001 GCF_054177405.1 Leptonychotes weddellii
AATAAATGGTGCTGGGAAAATTGGACAGCCACATGCAGAAGAATGAAACTCGACCATTCTCTAACACCATTCACAAAGATAAACTCAAAGTGGATGTAAAGACCTCAATGTGAGACAGGAATCCATCAAAATCCTAGAGGAGAACACAGGCAGACGTAGTGAAAAGAAGGGCCATATGCACTCCAGTGTTCAGAGCAGCAATGTCTGCAATAGCCAAACTGTCCATATATACAATGGAAAAAATCTAAAGATTCCACCAAAAAACTATTAGAATTGATAAATGAATATATTATCCCACTTTCTTTTGCCCTACAAAGTTTCTGCTCACAAATCAGCTTAATAGCCTTATGGGGTTTTTCTTGTATGTAACTGTTTTCTTTTCTCTTGCTACTTTTAAAATTCTCTCTTTATCACTACGTTTTGCCATTTTAATTACTGTGTGAGTTGGTGTGGACCTACTTCGGTGATTTTGTTGGGGGCTTTCTGTGCTTCTTAGATCTGGATTTCTCTTTCCTTTCCTAGACTCATGAAGTTTTCAGCTGTAATTTTTTCAAGTCATTTTTATGCCCCCTTTTCTCTTTCTTCTCGTGATTGCTATAATGCAAATTTATTATGTTTGATTTATTATTATTATTTTTTCTCTCACCTGCTCAGCTTGATTGCTTTTCATTACTCTTTGGTCCAGGTCACTGATCCATTCTTCTGCCTTCTCTAGTTTACTATTTATTCCATCTAGTTTATTTTTAATTTCAGTTATTGAGTTCTTCATCTCTGATTGGTTTTTCTTTACATTTCTGTCTCTTTGTGGAGAGTCTCACTGAGGTCCTTCAGTCTATTCTAAGGTCCACTGAATATCTTCATGACCATTATTTTAAATTCTCTGTTAGGCATGATATTTATTTCCATTTCATTTAGCTCTCTTGCTATGATTTTTGTCCTGTTCTTTCCTTTGGGACATATTCCTCTGTCTCCTCAATTTACCTAACTCTTTGTGTCTGTTCCTATGTGTTAGGAAAGTCAGCTATGTCTCCTGCTCTTTAAAGTAGTGGCCTTGTGAAGAAGAGATCCTGTAGTGCCCTAAAGTACCATGTCCCCTGTTTACCAGAACCTGGCACTGTAGGGGTGTCTCCCATGTGTGTTGTGTGCACCCTGCTGTTTTGGCTGAGCCACTTTTGCCTTCAGTCCAGTTGTCTGCAATGGCTGTCTTTGCCTATTGTGGCCAGGGTTTTGTCCCTGTGTTGTTAGTGGGCCAGTCTGGGACCACCTTGGGCTTGAGTTGAGTCAGACCAGGCATTTGCCAGAGATGCAGTAGCACTGAACTGTAGGGCACTTTCCTTGTGTTGTCCCCTGAGAAGTGTTCTTTGGTCAGTGGGGCCTGCAGTCAGACCAGATGTCTGCCCCCAGCCCACTTCTGGGGCCATAGTCAGACTGGTGTGTGTGGTTATGTTCCCCTCTCCTCAAGACAGGAGTCACTTTGGGGTGGTGCTGGCCCCTCTCAAGGCTGCTTGCATACTGCAGGCTTGTGGCACCACTTTAGATGGGATGTGACCAGGGTTGTATTGGAGGGGGCAAGTCTGCTGGTGAATGCTGGTCTGTGGTACACAGTGTTAGCAGGGTTTGTATAGGTCTGCTGTGGGAGGGGACCTGGAGCCATTTTAGGAAACCCATGCCGCAGGACTGGAAGGGTGTGGCGAGTCCTCAGCAGAATGCGGGGTGGGGGGAGTGCATAGTGTTAGCAAGGTTTGCGGGGTCTGGAAAGGAGACCTGGCTGGAGGTGGCCAGTGCACAGGAGAATGTGGGGGTGGGGTGCTGTTAACAAGTGAGGTGGAGAGCATTGGCCGGTGCTGGTTCCTACCGATGTCCATGTGTCTAGGTGGGGGGCAGAGGAGGAAAATGGCGACCACTAGCTCTTTGGTTCTTGGAGAAGTCTGGCAAGGATCCCTGCCTCTCCAGCACACTTTCTGAGATTAGTAAACAAATCTCCCTTCCGCATACCCCAGGCATTTTCAAACTGCTGCTTCTGTGCTGTATCTCCCCAGGGGCTGCTTGTTGTGCCCTCTTTCCAAGGCCAGGACTCAGTTTCCTCTCCCTGCTGCCCTCTGACTCTCCCAGAGCTGAGCCTGCTGATTTCTAAAGTGCCAGGTGTTAAGCCCTGCTGATTGTAAGGACTCATGAAATTAGGCCCGTCTGGTTTTCAAAGCCAAATGTTACGGGGATTCATTTTCCTGGTCTGGGTTCCCTGTACCTGGGGTGCTTGGTGGGAAGGTCTGTTTTTCTCCCCTCTTTGCATCTGCATGTCTCTCCCTCCTGAGGACAGTCTGGTGGTCTGCCCTTCTACCCTCTTCTGTGTGGCCTTTTCTCTGCATTTAGCTGTGGAGAGTCTGTTCTGCCCGTCTTTGGGTTGTTTTCTGGGTTATTTACATTGATGTGGGTATTATCTAGTTGTATTGTGGGAGGAGGTAAGCTTAGGATCTTCCAATTCTGCCATCTTCCCCAAAGTCTACCGTATTCTAGACTCTATCGGTGTTCCTATTGACAAATTTGTTACTATTCTTTTTTTTTTTTTAATTTAATTTATTTATTTGACAGCAGGAGAGCACAGGCAGGGGGAGCGGGAGAGGGAGAAGCAGGCTCCTCACTGAGCAGGGAGCCCGATGCGGGGCTCGATCCCATGACCCTGGGATCATGACCTGAGCTGAAGGCAGTTAACCAACTGAGCCACCCAGGCACCCAAATTTGTTCCTATTCTTATCCCTATCATATAATGTGATCTCCTTTATTTTTCTTTATGGAAGGTGGAAAAATTTTCTCATTGTCTTCAGGGTTCTGAAATTTCATGGTGATGTACTTTGGTGGTGTGAACTTCTCATTTCTGCCATCACATTTTTAATTTCTAAGAGCTCCTTAGCTTTATAAATGTTTCTTTTTTTCTTTCTTCTCTCTCTTTTTTTTTTTTTTAAAGTAACCTCCATGCCCAGCATGGAGCCCAACGCAGGGCTTAACCCCACAACCTTGAGATCAAAACCTGAGCTGAGATTGAGTTGGATGCTTAACTGACTGAGCCACCCAGGTGCCCTTAAATGTTTCTTTTTCTTTCTTTCTTTCTTTTTTTTTTTTTTAAGATTTTATTTATTTATTAGAGAGAAGGAGAGAGCACAAGCAGGAGAGAGGAGCAGAGGGAGAGGGAGAAGCAGACTTCCCGCTGAGCAGGGAACCTGATGTGGGGCTTGATCCCAGGACCCCCGGGATCGTGACCTGAGCCAAACGCAGATGCTTAACTGATTTGAGCCACTCAGGTGCCCCAAATGTTTCTTTTTCTTAATAGCTTTCTTTTCTTCCTTAGTGGATGAGGATGTTACTTACAGTCATTTTCAAGTTTTCTTCTGCTTCCTACAATGTTTCATTTCCTCTAAGTGGCCTCCACTCTCTCCTCTCTACTCCCCTCCAGTTGTTTTTATTCTGCATCTTTCTTATTAGAAGCTTTCCTCATATATCAGGCAATCCTTTTTTGTCCATTTATATTTAAGAATGAGGCACTTGTGTGGTAAAGAATTTAGTCTTGTCCAAAGAGGTGTCTCTCTCGCCCTTGGCCCATATGAGGTAATCTTAAGCTCCTGAAATATCTTGCCTTGTAGAGTGTCTTTGTTTATTTGGGGGCTTTGGGCCATGCCAGATAGTCTAACAGTGTGGTTCATGTTGAATGCTTTGGGTCAAGTGGTCTCAGTTCTTACTGCAAAGGGCTGGAGACTGACCACATCTTTGTGACCAACCCCCAGTAAAAACTCGGGACACCAAGGCTCAGGTGAGCTTCCTTGGTTGGCAGTACTCTGCATATTCTCACACATTGCTACCAGGAGGTGTTAATGCTGTACATTGCTCCACCGAGAGAGGACAGCTGGAAGCTCTGCATTTGGAACTCTCCTGGACTCTGCCTCATATGTCTCTTCCCTTGGCTGAATCTAATCCATATCCTTTTGTTGAGATAAACTATCACCATGAGTATAACAGTTTTCTAGCTTTTGGTGAGTTCTGTAAGCCTTCTGGTAAATTACCAAATCTGAGGTGGTCTTGGGGATCCATGCCCCACAAGCTTGCAATTGGTATCAGAAGTGAGGGTTGTCTTGTACATTTCCTCCAAGCTTTGTAGCAGTAAGAAGCTCATCAGAAGCTTTCTGGACATGGATGGGCTTATAAACCATAGAGTGATCTTGCTAGGTCGTTTCATTGAAAGACTCCAAGTTCAGTGTCTGTGGGTCTTTTTTCTTGGCCTGGGCAGTTTTTGCAGAAATGAATCCTCCAGTTTTTTGCTTAGGCGAGCATAAACCTAACTGCTAGTATGTTCAGAGTTGAGTAGGGGGAGGGTAATAGCACTAAATATTGACTTTCATTTATTCCTTTTATTTTTCTCTATAATAGTCTTGACAGCAGAAGCAGCACAGGGCGTTGAGGGAGTACATTAACAGGGGCACTGAATGTATATGGGGTATCAAGGAAAGATTCATAGAGAATGTTTAAATGGATACCAATGGGTGGGTAGAGGAAGCTAGCTAGGTGAGAATGGAGGGAATGGTATTCTAGGCAGAGGGCTCATAAATTTATTTGAATATATGTGTCAGTTTTACTTGGGAAGGGGGAGCAAGTAAGATGTCAGTTTGTTATAATGGTCCATATAATCAGAAAAATAGTACCAGGGATATGATACCATAGGCAATTTGTAGATTATAGGCAATACCTCTGTTGGTGGTTAATTGTGTTAACTAGTCAATACCATATCTTTTTCATATATGTATATAAAGGCATTGAGGACCTAAAGTAAATTTTTGTTTAGGAGTCAGGATTTAAACTTACCACACTGGGTAAGTTGAATATTTACATGAGTCATATATTTTCTTGTTAATCTGTATTGAGTTCTTTGTTGAATTTGGCTTCCAGATATCATGAGTTTTTTGTTTTACAGTGGTAACGTGGCCAACTAGAGTAGTTTTAAGTAGATACTGAAACTTAGATTAGCTATTGCTTATACCTGAGTATTTAGATGGCTTGAAGAACTTTTGAATTTACCTTTAGAATACTAGGGCACTAGTAATATACTTCCCAGGTTTAAAACTTTCAATGTCGGGGCGCCTGGGTGGCTCAGTCGTTAAGCGACTGCCTTCGGCTCAGGTCATGATCCCAGGGTCCTGGGATCGAGCCCCGCATCGGGCTCCCTGCTCGGCGGGAAGCCTGCTTCTCCCTCTCCCACTCCCCCTGCTTGTGTTCCCTCTCTCGCTGTGTTTCTCTCTGTCAAATAAGTAAATAAAATCTTTAAAAAAAAATAAAACTTTCAATGTCTTCCATTTGTTTATGGCATTAGATTCAATATAGTGTTAATTTTCCAATGTTCACCTTTCATGATGTGTTCCCAACCTGTCTTTCAGCCTTTGTTTCTGTCTCTGTGTTAAAAAAAAAAAAAAAAAGTTTGATTATTTCTGAACTAAATTTGAGTTCTTTCCCCTCGGTGTCTTGCTTAGAATGCTCTTCTTGCCTTCTCAGCCACCACCGCCCACCTTAGAGAATGCATGTAAGTGTTCTAAGTTATACTTGTTCAGAATATCCCTTCAGGATATCCCCATTTTATTTACATCTTCATTTGACATTATAATTTGATATCAAAGGCAAAAGAGCCCACCCATTTGGCCCAGCCCCCTCCCCCATTTTTTACCTTTTTCTTTTAACCATTTTATTTATTTATTTATTTTAAAGTTTTATTTATTTAATCTCTACACCCAACGTGGGACTTGAACTCACAACTGCGAGATCATGCTCTTCCGACTGAGCCAGCCAGCCGCCTGTCTTTTAACCATTTTAAACTAAGCTTTAGTTTTTCCCTCCCAGGTTTTTAAAGAAGTAAATGTTCATTATACAGAACTGGGAGAAATTTGACCATAGTTTTTCCCTTTTTCCATTCTACCGTCTACACCAACTGATCAAATATTAATAGTGACCCAATATTTCAAGCCTCAGTGTCTTGTGGCTGAATTTCAGGATTCTCTGTGACCTGGTACCACCCTACCTGTGCAACCATATATTTACTCTCAAACACACCTTTTTGCCATTGTTAGTATTCTGGGAACGGGCTATACCCATTCCTATATTGGTCTTCATTCAGATCATACCCAATAGTTGAAATGTCTTCTCCTTGACCTGTAATTAATTTCTACTAATCTCTCAGGGCAGGTTGGCTTGTTGAAACCTTCTCTGGCCAGCCTGGAGTTCTCATTATGACAGAGTTGGAGCTAGTACCCGGCCTCTTGCCTTGTTTTTCATTGTCATGCCCTCTGCACTGTTATGCCAGATTGATTGAATGATGCCTGTGGTTAAGGTAATCAGAGAAGACCTACATTGTCAAATTAGGTATACTGGGATAAAACATTATAGGACCCCTATTGAGTGCCTGGCATAGGGTCGGTGCATCATCAACAGTTGTCCATGGTTTTCCAATTCCAAATCCAATGATGACGCATATCACAGAGCCAGAATGTGGAATTCCCTTCTTTCTGGGTAGTGCTGTGTACCCAGAGCTGACACCCCCACGAGCCTATGAATCTGCATTGTTGCCAGTCCGGTATTAAGCCCCAGTAGATAGCTGATGGGTTCGGGTTGTTACCACTCTACTGTTGAAGCTTTACTGTAAACTCACTCAGAACTATAGTAAATTAAAAACGAAATAGGTGGGAAACTGTTTAATATTTTAACTGCCTCTTTCTTTCACTTCTTGATTCAAGCCAAGAGAACATTTCTCAAACAGCTTTGGTATGTGGATTGCTGAGGAAAACTATAGTGTTCCAACCTGGCAGGTTAAGAGTTCTTTGAAATAGTTAATGAAATGTTTCATATTGGGAACCTAGTAGAAATACTTAGTTTCTGAAAAACCTTTTGATAATGCTTCCCTTAAAAGTTTAAGAAAAATGCCAACAGAGTAAAAAAGTATTGCTTTTTTCATAGATTTGAACATATTTAAACAATAGTAAAAAAAAAAAAAAATACCAGTGAAAAGCTGCTGTTCATTCCCCAGAGAGGTCAGTCATTGGTCAACACCAGTTTTATTATAGTGCATGGTATTTTCAGTGCTAACAGAACTCTTTGGAAGACAGTTTAGAAAAACAATTGGTGGAGATCAAGTTTTGAAAAGCTAAAAAATACGCAAGCTTTGTAAATAAATTTGGCTGAATTTAAAAACATGGGTGTCCATCACAATGATATTTAGCTTCTAGAGTTTCACTAATTTCTGAAAATAAATTTAACTGAAGTAGGTCTTAGTCTGTCCAGACTGCTGTAACAAATATTTTAGACTGGGTGGCTTATAAACAACAGAAATTTATTTCTCACAGTTCTGGCGGCTGGGGAATTCAAGATCAAGGCACCAGCAGATCTGTGTTCGGATGAGGACTGGCTTCCTCATTGATGGCTGTCTTTCACTGTAACCTCATATCTCTCTGGGGCCTCTTTTATAGGGGCACTAATCCCATTCTAAGGGCTTCATTCTCATGACTAATCAATTCCTAAGGGCCCTACCTCCAAATGCTGTCACAGTGGGATTAAGTTTAAACATATGAATTTGTGTGTGTCAGGGGAAATGACATAAACATGCATTCAGACCATTAAGACATAATATATATGGTGAGATGTACTAATCGTAAATGTATGGATACCTGTACAAACGAGTTTCAGTATAATTTGATTTGTTCATTTCCATTAGTGGAGTGTTAAATATTTACATTTTATTTATTTTATTTTTTTAAAGATTTTTATTTATTTATTTGACAGAGAGAGACACAGCAAGAGAAGGAACACAAGCGGGGGGAGTGCGAGAGGGAGAAGCAGGCTTCCTGCTGAGCAGGGAGACCGATGTGGGTCTTGATCCCAGGACCCTGGTATCCTGACCTGAGCCGAAGGCAGACGCTTAACGACTGAGCCACCCAGATGCCCCAAATATTTATATTTTAAAGTTTGGGGGAAAAAAATAACTCTTTGTCATTTTATACTTGGGACGTTGTTTGCTGTTGGCGCCTTTTCATATTGGTTTTTGTATGTTATGTATTACTATGAAATAAATGGCTCCAAAACTTGGCAACCTAAAACAATAACCATTTATTATCTCACAGTTTGGGGGGATCAAACTTGGGAGTGGTTTAGCTGTGTGGTTCTGGTTTGGGGTCTCTCACGAGGGTGTAGTGAAGTTATCAGCCAAGGCGGTAGTCACCTCCGCTTTCAAAGTGGCTCCCTCTGATGGTTGGCAAGTTTAGTGTTGGAAACTGGTCAGAGCCCTCAGCTCTTTGTTATGTGGACCTCACCCTAGGGCTACCTGAGTGTCCCTGTGACGAAGAGTGATACAAAGTAGTAAGGTCAGAGCCACAATGCCTTTTATTACCAAACGTTGGAAGTCATACACTATTTCCCCAGTATCTTAGTGATTACATAGGTCAGTCCTAATCATTGTGGAAGGAGCATGAATACCAGGAGACGAGAATCACTGGGGGCAATTTTGAAGACTATCACGGTTTCCCTTATTCATTATGTTATTTATTTTAGCTTGCCTTTGTTTACTGTTTCCTTTAATTACTAAAAATTTCAAACATTCTGAAAAGTACGACTAATGTAAAATCACCCATAGATACCAATCACCTAGAGGTAATAGCTGTTAATGGTTTACAGTTTGCTTTGGCAATTTTTTTCTGAAATATTTTAAATTAAAATTATAGACATCATGACATTTCATTTATAAATACTCGTTTGTGTCTTTAAGGAATAAAGATATTTTCTTACAGTATCATATCATTATCACAATAACCAAATCTGAAATAATTCCCTGATATTATCTAATGCCAAGTCTTTATTTAGATTTCTTCACTTGTCCCCAAAATATATTTTGTAGCTGGTTTGTTCAAGCCAGAATCTAAGTTAAGGACCATGCATTATATTCAATTGTTGTATTTGTCTCCCTTCGTCTGGAATAATACTCGTTTCTTTTACTGCCGTGAGTTTAATGATTAGGGGTTATCTAACTTGTAGATTGCCCCAACTTTAGGATTTATCTGATTATTTCCTCATGATGTCATTTAACTTATTTTTCTCTCTCCTGTATTTCCTTTAATTTGGAAGTCATATATTTCGGTTCTCTAGAAAAACAGAATCAGTAGTAGATATATGAAGAGATACAAATATAGATGAAGAGAGTTAATATAAGGAATTAGCTCACGTGATTATGGAGTCTAGGAAGTCCAAGATCTGCAGTTAGTGAGCTAGAGACCTACGAGAGCAAATGCTGCAGTTCTAGTACAAGTGTGAAGGACTGAGAGCCAAGAGAACCGATGATATCAATTCTAGTCCTAGTCCAAAGGTCTAAGACACAGGTGAGCAGATGGTATAAGTTCCAGTCTGAGTCTGAGAGCCTGGGAACCAGAAGAGCCAAGGGTGTAAGTTCTAGTCCAAGTCCAAGTCCGAAGGCAAGAGAAGACCAATGTCCCACCTCAAAGACAGGCAGAAAGAATTCTTTCGTACTCAGCCTTTTATTCTATTCAGGCCTTCAGCGGATTGGATGATGCCCAGCCACATTGGGGAAGGCAACCTCCTCTACCCAGTCTACTGATTCAAGTGTCGATCCCATCCAGAAACACCCTATTAAGACACACCTGGAAATTATGTTTAAACAAATGCCTGGGCATCCCGTGGCGCAAAGTTGATGTATAAAATTAGCTATCACATATTTAAAACCTGATTAGATTCAGATTAAAGAGTTCTGGTAAGAGTACTTCATAAGTGATGCTGTGTATTTTATATCATGAGGCTCATAATGAGTGTCTGGTTATCCCACTATCAGTAATATTAAGTGTGATCATTTGTTTAAGGAGATTGCAGCTGCATCTGCCAATTGTATAATTCCAGTTTAACCCCCACCCCTTTTTTTTTTTTTAAGATTTTATTTATTTATTTGAGAGAGAGAGAGAGAGCAAGCAAGAGAGCACAAGCAGGGGGAGCGGCAGAGGGAAAGGGAGAAGAAGGCTTCCCCGCTGAGCAGGAAGCTGGATGTGGGGCTCGATCCCAGGACCCTGAGATCACGACCTGAGCCAAAGGCAGACAAATGACTGAGCCACCCATGCACCCCTCCAGTTTACCCCTTTTGAGCTACAAGTAATGTATGAGGTGATACTTCCATACCATGTGAATATCTGGCTCCCCACAAACTTTTCACTCAGTGTCTTCTGCATCCAGGTCTCTGGGGATTAATCTCTCCTACAGCACTGATTCGGGCTGCCCTTGACTCACTTTAACCAATAGAATGCAGCAGAAATGAGGCTTTAATAGCTGTTTTTATGATTTTGGGAGCCCTGAGCTGCCTTATAAGAGGTTCAGCTACCCTGTTGGGGAAGGCACTTGGAAAGGGAGAGGTTCTGGTCCTAGATAGAGACCTACCTTCCCAGTAGAGCTTGCCTGTGTCAATTATTAAGTGTGGCAAAATAATGTAGTTTGTTTTAATTTGAGTCTTTGTGTTAAGTCCCACATTTTTCTTCTCCCTTCCTCTCGGATGTCAATACTTCTTCCATAGTCTTTGCTGTTTTTGAATCCTTCTTCCTTGTCCTTTCATTCTGAGGTTTTCTCAACAGATAGCTATGTGATGAATCTTGGTTAAGTGAACGGCTGTTAATTCTTTTGTTCTAGTGTATCAAGGCTTCCTCAGCTGTCATTCCCCTTTCTCTATAATCTATGTGCGTTTTAAAAAAAGATTTATTTGAGAGAGAGAGAGAGAGAGAATGCGGGGGGAGGGGCAGAGGAAGAGGGAGAGAGAATCTTACACAGACTGCCTGCGCTGAGTGCAGAGCCCAATGCGGGGCTCGATCTCACAACCCTGAGACCACAACCTGAGCTGAAACCAAGAGCTGGCCACTCATCTGACTATGCCACCCAGGTGCCCCTATAATCTATGTGTAATCATTGATTCCTCAAGTGTTTATAGATGATTTGCTGCGTGTCACTTAAGTGCAGTGATGGGGAGCTGGGCTGGGGGAGGTAGAAATTTGTATACTAATGAAATGGTCTGAGTCTCTTAGCTTTGTGGAAGCTTCTCATGTTGGCAACATCTAAATTGTGCAACAAACAGTCCAACATAACCACTAGATTATGGGCTCGTGCCTGATACATAGTAAACACCTAAATATTTGGTGACTGACTTGGGTAAGAATTGTAATTGTATATTATCTATTAAGGTTCTAGTGGAGCCCAAAGGAAGGTTTTGTGCTTGAAAGGCTTGGGTAACTTGCTCAGGTGAACATAGAGTAGGAGTTTTGATAGGGAGAAACTAGTGTGCAAACTAGATACTTTTGACAGCGAAAAATGGCGTTAAAATACTTAAAATGATATAATTAAAAATATTTATTTATTGACTGACAAATTGTTTTTATATTTTTAGTGACCTTCTATTCAAGAGAAAATGGTTCTATTCAAAAACTTTAAAAAAAACATTTCACTCTAAAACAAAATATATTCATGTACATCAAAGCCAAAAAATGTATTCATCTTAATTATCTCAACATATAAAACAACATAAGTTGAGTCATTGCTCTGTTTTAACCAGTTTCTGAGCTGTACCAATCTGTTATGTCATTGGTATCTTTTTGAAGAACATTGAAAAAATTTTTTAAGTAATTAATGTGTTCATCAGTTTTTTTAAAGTTGCAATTTATGTTTCTTAAATTTGAAACTCTTGACAATTCTTCTCTGTGGAACATATTATTTCTAATTGAGAAAATATTTTCTCTATGGATGCTGAGGTATCTGGTAAGCTTAGAGCAAATTCTGTAAGTAGAGGTTGTTCTTAGTTCTCATTTTTTAAAAATTGAAATGTATAAATATTTTGGCACAAATAGTTTCACAGCTAATGTATTTCTCCTCTATGCCAAGGTAAAATAATATATATTTTTATAAGATAAAACTTGTCAAATAAAATGTCTGTTTAAGGTTCTTTTGAATGTTTTGCTAAATCTAAATACTGTAAAATCTCAAGTCTTCTCAATTTCATTTCTTTCCAGTACAGAATATAAATGTATCCCATTTAAAATAGGAGTTTGTGGTAACTAGTCTCCAAAGATGGACCGGGTCTCTTGGATTGCCGTCCCCTATAGCATTGATTTGGGCTGCCCTTGATTCACCTTGACCAATAAAATACCGCAGAGGTGAGGCTTTAATAGCTGTTTGTATGATTTGGGGAGCCCTGAGCTGCCTTGTAAGAGGTTCAACTACCTTGTTGAAGAAGGCACCTGGAAAGTGAGAGGTTCTGGTCCTGCATGGAGAAAGAGAGGGACACCTAGCGTCCCAGCAGAGCCCAGTCTTCTAGCCGCCTTCTCTAAGGCACTTGGGTATGTGAGTGAAGCTCTATTGCATGTTCCAGTCCCACTCAACCCACAGAATCAGGAGAAATAATAAAGGGGTTGTTGATTTTAGCCGGGACATTCTGTGGTGATTTGTTTTACAGCAGTAGATAGTCAAAACAGATAAGTTGTGGTATTCCAAAGTGCAATTTTAGACTTTTGAAACTAAGCCTTGTTTACTGGTTGAAATGCCCTCCTCATTTAATTTGTTGAAATCTTGTCTTTACTTCTGTAGGGATACATTTTAGTGTCTTCCTGTTTGCATTGTTTACAAACAGTTGTCATCAGTAATTGTGGTTCACAAAGTTTCAAAAGCTGGAGGCTTTTGGTGTTTTATTTACTTAACAGGTTTTTTTTAAAAAAAGATTTTCAACTGATTTTGAAAAACAATAAAGCCAACTTTAAAGGTCTGATTTACAAAATAGTTCAGGATTGTTGTACATCAGCTTAGATTGACAAAATGGTTCTTCCAAGAGTCAAAATGTTTCTAATATTCAGCTGATGATGATCAGTAAAGAGATAGTACATACTGCCAGGAAGAAGTATTTATTTTTAATTAAACATCAGCTTTCTCACAAAGATCAGGTAGTTCACTTATTCTGTGTATATATAAAATATTTAAAATTTGACAGCTACAGCTTGCACTTTGTTACAATATGGAAGCTTATTTGGATGAAATTATAAATTATTTGTCTATCACAACCATATCCAAGTATATTTCTGCTCTGTAGGTTTCTTAATAAGAAATTTGTTTTTATCATGATACTATATTCCAACAAAATTTGTATCCATGTTATCATTGCAAAATCAAATAATTATATGTTCAACACCAACCTATTTAACTGAATTTATGGGGGCAGTCAAAATGATGTCAGATGTTTTACCTTCAACAAAATAGACTTCTAAAATTTTTCTTTGGGCACCTGGGTGGCTCAGTTGGTTAAGCGACTGCCTTAGGTCGCTTTGGCTCAGGTCATGATCCTGGGGTCCTGGGATTGAGTCCCACATCAGGCTCCCCCTACTCAGCGGGGAGCCTACTTCTCCCTCTGTCTCTGCCTGCCAGTCCCCCTGCTTGTGTGTGCTCTCTTTCTCTCTCTCTGTCAAATGAATAAATAAAATCTTTAAAAAAAATAAAATTTTTCTTTGATTTGATAAATTAGATTTTTAAAATGAGCCAATATTTGAGTTAATCTAATAGATTTTCTCTTTGAAGCACCTGTGCCTCTGATTTAAAACTGGTATTTTCTAGTTGTGAAATTCTGCTTCTGAGGCCAACAAATTAATAACTATTTCTTTACTTTCTATACATATACTAGGAAATTTGGATGTAAAAATGAGCTATATTTAGAGGACAGATCTTCCTCGACTTATGGTGGGGTCATGTCCTGATAAACCCGTCATAAGTTGAACATATTGTAAGTCGAAAGTGCATTTAATACAGTCACCCACCGAACATCATAGCTTTGCCTAGTCTACCTTAAACATGCTCAGAACACTTACCTTAGCAAGGGGCAGGATCATCTAGCACAAAGCCTAGTTTATAGTAAAGTGTTGAGTAGCGCATGGAATATATTAAATACTGTACTGACGGTGAGAAACAGACTGGTTGTTGTGGGTACAGGATGGTTGTCACTGGATTGGTGGTTTCCCCTCGTGACCACATGGCCGGCCGGGAGCTGTGGCTGCCGCTGCCCAGCATTCCGAGGGAGGATCCTACCACATGTTGCTAGCCTGGGAAAAGGTCAAAATTCCAAATTGGAAGTATGGTTTCTACTGAATGCGTATTGCTTTTACACCATCATGGAACTGAAAAATTGTCAATCGAACCATCGTAAATTGGGGACCATCCATACTCATTTTATCTAACTGGAAAGTCATGCTTCAGAGCTTTCTGTCACTGCATCTTCTGAGGCTGTGTTAAATTGCCATCTTTAAGTGCAGGCTTCTTAACATAACTGCTAATTTTTGCAGTGTATAAAGATGCTTGTTAGCAGATTTGGGTCTTGGAGTCAGTGATATCTCTTTAGAGCTATTTTGGCACGTGATGTTGAAAAGCATTTTGTACAAATTACAAATCATCAACTTTTCTGAGAAATGGAAATTCAGAATTTAATATTTCATTAAGCATCCTTTTTTGGAGCTCATTGTTGCTAATAGATTTTTTTTTCAAAATGAAAAGGGTAACCCTAAATAGGTTTAGATTTATAGAATATAAAAATGACAAAAGCATTGCTTTCAGTTAGTTCCCCTCTAGGAATCTAGATAGTCATACTGCTTATTTACCTTACCTATAGGTTCTCATACTTCTCATCTCCTACTGACTGGGGGCATGGTGTGTCTGTGTCTTCTCTGGGCTTGGGCCCGGGCCAGGGCACAACTGGCTCGTATCTTCAAATGACTGCAGAGACAAAGAGCATCGCGTACTTCTACCACCACCCAAGACTGGAAGGAATCAGCTGTTTTATTCTTTCTTTCTTTTTTTTTTTTAAGATTTTATTTATTTGTCAGAAAGAGAGAGCGAGTGAGCACAAGCAGGGGGAGTGGCAGGCAGAGGGAGAAGCAGGCTTCCTGCTGAGCAAGGAGCCCGATGTAAGGCTCGATCCCTGGACCCTGGGATCATGATCTGAGCCAAAGGCAGACGCTTAACGACTGAGCCACCCAGGCGTCCCAGCCAGCCATTTCTAGCCATAAAAATTTCAAGTGCCCTCAGTTGTCTATGAGTGCCCTGCATGCCGGAAGTGTTAATTTTTCTATGTCTGGGAGATGGGGAATAGTCGAGTTTTCTCCTTACCGAGTGAACCACATGTTCAACTGAGGTCTCTCTTCACTGCACTTTCCTCTTACCCTATGACTGGAGAATGTGGTAGAAGCTGGTGTCTACGAAACCCAGCCTGGTTTATGTTGTTTATTAAAAAATGAAATATAGAAGCAAATGCTCAACTGGATGGGACAGGGAAGGGTAAATGGGGCACATCCTGGGCAAACCAGGATGATGGGGTCATCCTGGTGAGGACCAGAAGCTCAGCAGACGGAGGATTGGGAAGAGTAGTCGATTTTACTCCAGCAGTCAGGGCCTGGAGGCAGAGGGATCAGCTCTGATGGTTTGTTCCAGTCTGTGAATTCTTCCACACAGAGACTTATCTGAGCACATTTATGGGTCCTGACCAGAAGGAACTCTTCCTTGAATTTTGTGCTCTGTGAACCTTGGAGCTGCTTCTGGAATATCAACTTTTCTTGGACTGTTCACTCTCCAGACCAGAGAATGAGCAGCTCGTATTTGTTTGAAGGCAAATTTTAAAGACAGAATACAAATGCTACAGCCAGTGCACTGATGAGATTTTGACCATTCTCTCCTCCCCACTACTATTGTTCTGGTTCAAGCTACCACTTGCTGTTGGCTTACCCTTAGCAGCCGGAGGGGCTTTTTAAAAATGTAAATCT
>NC_138373.1:78998501-79063692 GCF_054177405.1 Leptonychotes weddellii
AGATCATTTCATTCCTCTGCACAGAGTTTCTGAAGACTTCCTGTCTCTCATCTAAAGTCCTTTCCATGCTGAAAAAGTCCTTCTTGAGGGGCTTTCAAACCTTATGGGCCATGCCTCACAACAGGCCATGTATTTTATTTTATTTTTTTTTTTAAGAATTTATTTATTTATTTGAGACAGAGAGAATGAGAAAGAGAGAGCACATGAGAGGGGGGAGGGTCAGAGGGAGAAGCAGGCTCCCCGCCGAGCAGGGAGCCCGATGCGGGACTCGATCCAGGGACTCCAGGATCATGACCTGAGCCGAAAGCAGTCGCTTAACCAACTGAGCCACCCAGGCGCCCATGGCCATGTATTTTATATTGCCACACAGGACATGCCTACATATGTATAATTGAAACAAAATTTCTGTAAATGACCCCTACTTGTAGTATATATAAGGTGTCCTGATGTTTTCCATTTTATTGTTTCTTCTTCTTTTTAAAAAATACTAGTGGCAGCTAACAAACTTGATTTCATGACATGTCCATGCGTCATGACTAGAGTTTGGAGGACATTTATATGATCTGGTCCTTGCCCTGCCTCTCTGACTTAATCTCCACCACTCCCAGTCCTTGCTTACTGTCCTCCAGTTACACCTGTGTCCCTACTCTGCCACAGATATGACATGTTCACTCTTGCTTTAGGGCTTTTGCGTTTGCTCTTCTCTCTGCCTAGAACACAGTTTCCCCAGGTTGATGGTCTCATTGCTCATTTCCTTATTTTTTTTTAAAGATTTTATTTATATATTTGACAGAGAGAGAGAGCCAGAGAGCACAAGCGGAGTGAATGGCAGAGCGAGAGGGAGAAGCAGGCTTCCCACTGAGCAGGGAGCCTGACATGGGGCTCGATCCCAGGACCCTGGGATCATGAACCCGAGCCCAAGGCAGACGCTCAACCATCTGAGCCACCCAGGCACCCCTCCTTATTTTTTGTTTTAAAGATCTTATTTATTTGAGAGATTGAGAGAGAGAGAGCACGAGGTGGGGAGGGGCAGAGGAAGAGGGAGAAGCAGGCTCCCCACTGAGCAGGGAGCCTCATGTGGGGCTTGATCCCAGGATCCCGAAGAGGATGAGCCGAAGGCAGATGCTTATCCGACTGAGCCACCCATGTGCCCCTCGCTTCATTATTTTATAGGGAACTCTGCACAGTTGTTTTCTTATAGGAGACTCCCTGACCATTCCCCCCATCTCGCCACTATCCATTCTCTTATCCTGTGTAACTTTTCAATGTAGCCCACATATATTGTGTAATAGATTCGACATATATTTACATGTTTGTCTCTTCATGAGAAGAAGCTTTGTGAAAGTAAGGATTTTGGTTTTTCATTCACTGCTGAACCCACTGAGCCTAGAGCAGTGCTGGCATCATCGTATGTATCCCTTTTTTTTTTATTAGTTGAATGAATGAATAAAGGTAATTCATAGACAGATGTATATTGACTAAACTTTCTAGGAGCAAAGTCCCTAACCTGTCTTATATCTTAAGTTTAAGGTACGGACTTTGGGTCGGAGACCCCTGTAGACTCTGGGAGCAGACCAAATGCCATTTGGTCTGGGAATTCTGGGGTCCTGCGCACCTTGCACTTAGACTGGAAGGAGAATGTGATCTCGGGGAAAGTCTGGACCTTTGACTCCGTAAACTCCTTAACTATGGGGAAGGGCATTGCTATGGGCAGGCCAATGAGGGCCCGTCTCACTCAGGTGTGATCTTTGTATCATCTAGGATTTATATACTAATCAGGTTCTGTCTGGTGGCCCAGGTGCTAATGTTTTAGTGATCTTTTCTATGGGAGCAATAATAGTGGCGTTCAGAGGTTATCATTTCTGCCTGGCATCATGCAGCTAAGTCAGACTGGATTCGTGGAAGGACTCAGTGGCAGAGTTTGGTCATGACAGGTTTGGGGTGTGAAATGCCCCAGGGAGGCGTTGTACGATGCTGATGCCTGGACCATAGCAACAGCCATCTTGCTGGTTTACCTACTGTAGTCTCTTTCTACCTGTCTTGCACACTGCTGCTTGGCAATGCCTCTCAATTGAAAAGAGTTAAGTATATTTTGTTTTTACTGCTCAATAAAGTAATGCATACTCTTGGTAAAAATTTTCAGTGTTATGGAACTGTATAACATGAGAAAGTAGAAATCTTATGTAATTCTAGCTCTGAAGAGAAACTCTTCTATCAATTTGGTATATAGTCTATTATTTTTTTGCACAGGTACCAACAGATATATGCTTTATACTTGTATTTTTGTTTTTATAAACATTTTTATTTTAGAAAATCACAGCTGTGCAGGCTACTTGTTTTCACTGAGTAAAGTATCATAATTGGTTTTCCATGACAGTATTTACTGATCTACCTCATTCTTTTTAATAGCAGGTCATATTCTGTATTATGGATCTGCTATATTTGAAGCAATCATGGATTTTGGTGTCACTTACAACAATACTAACATAAATACCTTTTCATATTTGTACTTGCATATTTGTGTAAGCATTTCTATGGGACATATTCTGTATGCTGATTATTTTTAGAAAATACTTCTTTAATTCTCTTACAGCCCAGTTTGGAAATCTTCAGTGGCTTTGATCACTTACAGGATAAAGTCTAGCCCAGTGCTGTCTAATAGAAATATAATATGCAACAAAAGTAATTTAAGATCTTCTAGGGTGCACATTATAAAAGGTGAAAAGAAACAGGTGAAAATAATTTTAATACTTTTTATTTAACCAAATGTATCCCAGGTATTATATTTTTGGTGTATAATCAATATCAAAACGTAATTACAGAGGGGTACCTGGGTGGCCCAGTTGGTTGAGCATCCGACTCTTGATCTCAGCTCAGGTCTTGATCTCAGGGTTGTGAGTTCAAGCCCCACATTGGGCACCACGCTGGGCTTAAAAAAAACCCAAAACCAAAAAACATAATTACAGAGATATTTTGTGTTCTTTTTTTGTATTAAATCTTTGAAATCTGCTGAGTACTTTACACTTAAAGCACATCTCAAATTGGATTGTTCCACATTTCAAATGCTCAGATGGCCACATGTGACCAGTGGCTACTGATTGGATAGCACAGATCTAGACTCTTAGCCTAGTACTTAAGAAGCTTTACAGATAAGCCACAGTGAATCAAATAGAGCCAGCTTGCCTCTGTCTCTGACACTCCTGTTTCCCATTTTTCCCGAATCCTGCCCATCCTTTGGGTAGGGTTTCTCAGCTGTGGCACTGTTGACATTGGGGGCCAGTTAAGTCTCTATTATTGGACTGTTCCATTGGTCCTGAGACTGTTGATGGTAGCGCCCTTGGTTAGGAATGCCTGCGGTACTCACTTGGGCACATCACCTGTGGCAGATTCCATAGACAGTTCCCCTCCTGGGGCTTCTACTTATGGGTGGTCCGTCTCTTCCGGTTCTTATTATGACTGCAGAACACACAGTTCAGCAAAAACCATCAGGGATCTCTGAGGATCAGGATTTATTACTCACAAGTCCTGAAGAGTGCATGACATATCCAAGGGCTGCACTGTGAGGTTTCGGGTAGAAAGAGCCAGTGTGCACACGCAAGCAATGACCTGAGTCTTATTAGGGTCTGAGGGTGGGATATCTAGGGTTTTGTGGGTTAACTCTTTATTGGCTAATTTAAAGCAAAAGAGCAGGGATTGGGGCATGCGAAGGGGAAGCAGGGTCACTCGAGCAGGCAGTTATTTAGGTTACCCAGGGCTTTCTGAAAGAGGAAGCTTCGTGTGTGGGAGCTCTCTAGTTCCTTGTTGGTTGGTTTGTTAGTAGCTGTGTCATACGACTGGCCATATGTTTATTCAGGATGGATGTCTTTTGAAATGGATCCCTCAGCAATCAAAAGCTTAAGGTCAGGCACTTACGCTACAATTAGAAAGCTTAGTATCAGGCACTTACACTATTGAGAGACTGTCTTGTACATTGTAGGATGTTTACCTGGCCTCCACCCCACTAGGTGCAAGTGGCACCAAAGATGTCTCCAGACTGAGAACCTCTGCTTTAGCATCAATTGCACATCTCCACTTGATCTAAGAGTTTTTTTTAGCCAACTGGATGAGCCTACTCTGACCTTCCCTTTCTCTGAACTTGACTTACTGTCCATCCAGTATGGTAAGCATATGTTCCAGGGAAAAAGCCATTTGTGGTCAAGTGTTTGAGAAATGCCGAATCAAAGACCATTCGAGAGATTTCTTTCCTGTGGAACTTTGTCATAGAGTCTAATGTGCCCAATGCTTTATGCATCTCCAAGAGAAGCCAACCCATCTAGCATGTTCCAAACTCACGCTCATTGTAATAGAAATTTGTCATTTTCTGGCTGGCCAGCAACCAACACGTGTCCTCTTAGTATTGGGTCATTCTATCTATAGAACGTAGATCAGGTTGGAGGCGCTACAGAGGAAGGAGTGGATCTTCCCTCTTCCCTGCCCCCCACAGGCATGCATGGGTCAGGCTTCGGATGCTTTCCTATGGAACCTGAGGCTCTGAGTGAGTTGGGGTAAACGGCAGTGGTGTTGTCTGCAGTCGCTGCTGTGAAATCTCGGCCAGGCTGTTGCTGATCAATGCTGGCCTTGTTCTTCTAGCTTTGTCTCTGTATTGTTGTCTTCGGTTCCTGTCTGTTGTCTGAGCTTGTTCTTCCAATCTCTTAGTTATCTGAGCTTTTACCATCCTTCCCGTTTTGGTCCCATCACCAAAGTCAGTTTTCATCATTTTTAACTGAAGTCATTTTCATCATTTTTAACTGAAATTTTTAACATCCTGACTGATGTGACCAGTGGGACCAGTTGGAGATGTTGGTTAAATGCATTGATTGCTCTTTGTCCCCATATGTTTGCTTATATTTTCTCTAATTCAGCTCCGCCAGTTGGTGGCGTTATTCCCTGAGCTTTGTCTGGACAGCAGCAACCTATTTCAGGCCACTGTGTTTCTCGCATTGTGTTGCATGGAGCCTGCACACCAGAAAGGCTAAATTATGCAGAGGCGGTAGGACTTGCCTATGGGCGCCTCCCTCTGCTGAGGGCTCGTGGCTCTCTAGCTACCTAACTGCAGCCACCACCTGCTGCTGAACCGTGGAGGCTGGTGACTGAGTGGTGAAGGGCATCCTGGGAACAAGTGGAACAGAGATAGGCAACCTGGGGACTGCACCGAACAGTATGTTGATGTCAGAATAAGTGACTAGGTTCTCCTTCTAGTGCCTCGATCAACCTACAGACATGAGCTGATGATCGAGAAGGAGAGTAATCGACAGAAATTGATTAGTAAAGAGCAGCGATAGCCGGGAAAGGGCTAATGTCTCAAGAAGGGAAGGAGGGAGACCTTAAAATCCCCACATGATGCTACTATGTGAAGCCAGGTCCAAGAGCACACGTATCTTGTAATGTGAACCCAGACTCTGTTCCACTGTGATGATGTGTTCTGAGAATGTTATAATCCATGTGGCTGTGGATACAAGACATACTGGAAATGACAGCCAAAGGGAAGAGGAGTAAAAGCAGAGAATATTCAAGGTTGGTACCGAAGGTACAAGTGAGCAGATCACGTTGGCCTTTAGCTTGGTGCCAGAAGTCTACGTTGAAGTATTTTAGAGGGTGTAGTAAACTCATCACTCACCTGGACTTGGATTGATATCCTAAAGAATGGTTAGGGATGGAGAATGTATGTGGGATGGGAGTTGGAGATTAGGGTCAGAGCAGCTGTGGGAAGATGTCATAGTAGTAAGGCTCTGTGAGCGGTGGCAGTATATGCTGTCAAGTTGTTGGTGTCTTTGTTTCTAGACCATCTCTCTGGGTTCTAAGGATTGGGCTTACACGGTAGAGTGTTAGAAGAGTTGGCTCGTGTCCACTGGGGGCATGGATGCCCTAGAGAGCTCACCCGGGGCTTATGGGGTGGTAGACTAGACTTTGGGAAGAAAACAAGTTCTAGTTTCTACCTGTTAGTAAGGATGAAGCTCCTGGTATGGTTTCTGTCTTGTGTCTTTGGTTAGGAACTGGACAAGGCCGAGTCTGCTCGTTTATAGAAGTTGAGTATCTTCTGAACCTGAATGGATCAGGCATGCACTGACAACCAGGGCTCTTTTTTCTAGCCAAGCTAACCTTTTCCAAGGCTAACATTGAAAGACTGGACATGATCAAGTTGATATTTCACTGGTTTCAGTGTCTGAGGTAAAAAATAGATGTACTGTGATGCAAGGGGCTTATTGAGCAACTATTTCTATGCTGGGCACTTGCACATATGGGAAGTTGTGGCTGATTCCCGGGAAGTTGCAAATTAGAATTGAAAATAGAAAGAATGAAAAGAGAAAACATGGGAAATTTAATCTTTCTTTCCCCAAATTTGGGAAAAAACAATCTCTAATAACATATCACAATTTACTTCTCTCCATTAGGAACAAAGGTAAAATCAAAATGCAAAATAAACCCCCCTTCACAGAGTTATCGTTTGGTGTTCGTGTTTTAGGAATATTGTGAAGAAGCGTGAGAACATCCATGGAAGCATCAATGGACGTGGCAGAAAGACCACGTGGTGGATTTGTAGGGAAGTGATTTGTCCCCACTGAGACATAGGAAAAATAATAATAATAAAAAATTGTGAGAAGAGTATTTGAGAACAAATTTGTAACTGACAGAAGGGCCCGAAAGCCACCCAAATGACATACTAAGAGACACAATAGGATATTTTTTCACGGGAGAGTTTTGAGAAAAGAGTATTATTGCTTTCCAATTATGGCATCATGTCTCTTCTCCCCAAAGGCACGTGTACTTGAAACACTTCTTGGCCCCCGTAAGAGAAGATTCTATGGTACTGATGAGATTGTGTGCATTAGAATCACTTCTCCTGGAAAGGAGATGCTAAAGGGTACTCGAATAAAATATTAAAAATTATGAAGGACATAACAAAGGCCAATCAGTCCTTTCTTTTCCCCAGACCCCATAATATGAGAACAGGGGTTATTTGATGAAATTAAAGAGTAGCAAATTAAGTGCTAATAAAATGAGATAGTCACTTATATAATTCATTACCATGGGAGGTCACAGAGGCAAATTCTGTAGCTGGATTAAATATGGGGCCGGATAATTTTATGACCGCTAATGATATTTTTAACAGTGGAGGCTGATATTGCAAGAAGAGTAATCCTATTACATCCTCCAGGAGGTGGTTCACAGGGACCTCTGGCAAGTGGTGTCTGAGAAGTGTAAGAGCAGGCCTCGTGGGTTCTAATCTTTGGTGGGGAATTGTACTAAAAATTAGTTTTTAAGGTGGATGCCCTCAGGTATTCTGTTCATGCGTCAGTCCCAGCTTCTCTTGTGGAGATCCACAAGTTCTTTAATCAGAAGCAGTTGGGGTACAGAGTTCCATCATTCAAGGTGAGTAAGTTCCAGAGATACAGTGTACAGCACCATGACTATTGTTTTATGTTTTTTTTTTAAAAGATCTTCTTTATTTATTAGGGAGAGAGAGAGAGAGAAAGTGAGCCCGGGGAGGAGCAGAGGGAGAGGGACAAGCAGACTCCGTGCTGAGTGCAGAACCTAATGCAGGGCTCGATCCCATGACCCTGAGGTCATGACCTGAGCCGAAATCAAGAGTCGGACTCTCAACCGACTGGGCCATCCAGACACCTCCAATGTGACTGTTGTTAACAATACTGTATTGTTTGGTTGATATCTGCTGAGAGAGTAGATCTTAAATGTTCTCAACCCACTCAAAAGAAAAAAAAAAAAAAAAGGGAAATGTGTGAAGTGATAGATACGTTAATTAGCTTGATTGTGGTGATTATTTCACCGTGTAGATGTATATCAAAACATCAAGATGTATATCTTGAACATATACAGTTTTTGTCAGTTATCCTCAATAAAGCTGGCGGGGAGGGACGTAAACACTAAAAGTTTTTTTTTTTTTAGAAAAAGCAGTTGGGAAAGATATTGCCCAGAATTTGATCATTTCTGGTCTCGGGGAACTATTCATTTTATTTATTGAATGCCACCCACGTGTCAGGCACTTTGCTTGGAGTTTTAAAAATCTGTTGGGACTGAAACATTTTGACAAATCAGTGCATTCAGAATAAGGGCCTTCACTAAAGGTAGACTATAAAGTTGCATTAAGTGCATAGAAGCAAAGGAATAGCTCAGCCTGTATGGTTCAGAGGAAGTTCACAGAGAAGGTGGCATTTGAACTAAGTCTTTTTTTTTTTTTTTTTTGAAGACTTTCTTTTTTTTTTTAATGTTTTATTTATTTATTCATGAGAGTCAGAGAGAGAGAGAGAGAGGCAGAGGCAGAGGGAGAAGCAGGCTCCCCATGGAGCAGGGAGCCCGATGCGGGACTCGATCCCAGGACCCCGGGATCATGACCTGAGCCGAAGGCAGACGCTTAACCATCTGAGCCACCCAGGCGCCCTGAACTAAGTCTTAAAGGTTGGGTGGGAGTTCACTCTGTTGGCAAGATAACGAAGGGTAGAAGGAATAACCAGCATGCACAGGTCCAGAGACGGAACGTGACATAATTGCCCGTGAACTCCTGGTAGTTTAGAAAGGCTGTACCCCAGGGCTGGAGGGGCAGAAAAGGAGAAGAGGGGTCTTATGAGGGCAAAGGGAGCCAGGTGGTGAAGTCTTGGGATTGCCGGAGGTGTCTCTCCAGTAGCCAGGCTTCCTATGTTGTTGTGTGGGTGGGGAGTAGAGAGGAGGTGGGGAGGGGCGTCCAGGAAGGGTCATATGATGGATAAAGGACGGCCCCTCAGAGCCTTGCCCCACCAACACAGGCTTCCCTCTTTTGGCCACTGTCAACAGTTGCTTGTTGGTGAGCCTGTGTTTCACACAACTCTGCCTCATTGATTGTCGGAAATGATCTTTACCATAAACCTAATCACGATTAACAGTTGTTTATTTTTTTTTATAAAAAAGAATCTCCCCTGCCTTTGGGTAGAGAGGGGTTCTTATAGGTCTTGTAAATTAGGGTGAGTCTGGTCTTATTTCTTTGGGCTTTACCTAGAACCCATCTTTGGATGGGGAAGAAGAGGCAGATACCATTTGCTTGACCTTAGATTCTGTGATGTTAGCTCAGCAGATGAGCAGGAAACCATACAGTGTCTTGGAGGAGCAGATGGATTGAAATGATAAAACTCTGTTTTGTTAAATGATTTCAGCTAACAAAATAATTTAATTAGGAGAAAAAAAAAAGCACCCAGACTCTGCTCCTTATTCAGTGGTATTTAAATAAGCATATCATTATTAATCACTCAGACTCTGACTTGGAATTTCTACAATATTAATATTGATAAGAAGAATCAATTGGAAATGAGAGAGAATGTATTTTGTAGAAACGTGGTCTTATTTTTGTGGTGGATGCAAATACTGTATTATTATTATTATTAGTTTGGTTACGTAGTGCAGTATGCAATTAGCGGTTTCCCCTCCACATTATAGAGAATTGTGTATGGTAGTCCCCTCTTACCTGTGTTCCAAGACCACCCCCAGGGGATGCCTGAGACTCTGGACAGTACTGGACCCTACCTATATATATACTATATTTTTTCCTATTCATATACACCTACGATAAATTTTGATTTATCAGTTAAGCACAGTAAGAGATTAACAATAGTAACTAATAATAAAATAGAAGAGTTATAACAATATGGTATAATAAAAGTTACGTGAATGTGATCTCTCTCGGGATATATTATCGTATTGTAGTCACCCTTCTTGTGATGATGTGAGATGGTAAAATGCCTGTCTGATGAGAGGAAATCAGGTGAATGATATAGGCATTGTGACGTAGCATTAGGCCGCTATGACCCTCTGATGCCTCAGAAGGAGGATCATCTGTTTTTGGACTGCAGTTGACCACGGGTAACTGAAACTGCAGAAAGGAACATCGTGGATAATTGGGCCATATTTCCTTTTCCACAGTAGTTTTTTACAGCTCTTCTAAGAAGAAGGTGCTAGAAGGATATAAAAATGAAGTTAGTTATAGAAGGTAAATGGGTAAGTGCTCAATTTACTGTGAAGTCACTGTTGTGATAGAGTGTTGGTGGATAAAACTGAAATACAATTGAAATACACCCTGTGTTTGGTGTTAGTCACTCAAAGATAAGATCGTGACTCACAATATAGTAAGGACAGGAGACCATTTTACCATGACTCCTTGATGAACTAAATCCCAGTTTTATAGTACAGCTGTATCCAGATGTTAGCTCTATCTGGGGATCTGGCAGTGTTCTGAAGCTAAGGTGTAGGCTGGGTTTAAAATAGAAATTACATTTAACTCAGAGAGATGGAGGGTAGGATCGGGGTGGGGAAGAGCCTTTTAAAACAGAAGCAATAGAGATGTCTCCCAGAATTTTGAACAACTTGGTTTTTGTTTTTTTTCTTTCCCTTTTTCTAACTTCTGTTCTATCAATGTTGTAACTTCTAATACATTCTGAAAAAGTCCCTTTTGAGGAGAGCATGGGCTATATCATATCATATATCATATCATATCATATCATATCAGCATCTAGTAGATATAAATCTTATCAGTAAGGGGAGTAGTGATCAAGGATTCCTTTAAGCCCCAACATTAATTCACTTAAGTATTTATTAATCATTTGTTCTCCTGGACTGGGCACTTACAAATAAGTCTTTGCTGTCAGAAGTGAGGCACGAGTAATACAACATTTTCCTCCCCTGTTAGACATATCTATGTAATGAATCAATACAGGTTCTTCCAGTTCCAAATGTACTTGATTTTACATGAAGAATGCCTTTTCAGGGCTGGGTTTCTTTCAACAGGTTCTTTATTTGTAATTGTGCAAAAAAGAAGCATAGGCTTTAAAAACAGCTTTGATGCAAAATGATATATCCTTTCAAGGACCATGTAAAAATAGGTGAATATATTTAATAAGAAGTGTTCCTCTTTCCCCTTTAGACCTTAGCTGGATCTCCAAAATACAAGTGAATCAACCAGCAGTTCTGAGGCGTGCAGAACAAATCCAGGCTCGCAGAACCGTGAAAAAGGAGTGGCAAGTAAGGTTCTTCTTGAGCATTCTGTTCCTGTAGTTTACAATGCCTGGTCTCTTCCCTCAAGGCCACAGTATTGAATTTCACTCAAGAAGCATCTAAACTTAAAAGATTGCAGCTGTCCATGACTTATTTTAATAATTCATATATGATGATGATGGGTTGGAGAAAGATAACACATTTATCCAAACAAGTTAAAAATCATACCACTCTTGAGTGGCAAAGCCGCAAATGAATTTGAGGCATCTTTATTCATGAGTGAATTAAATGGCATATTTCCTCAACACATTTATTCAGTTCCTTAGACATACCTTCTTTGGTTGTCTTCTATTTTAATTTTTAAACCATAACATCTAAACCTGGTGTGTCTGCTGTTGAGGCACTTAGGCATAAGAGTTGACCTCCTTTGACCATTGTGTTTACCTTACTATTAATTTTCATAAATCATTTCCCAAAACTCAAAAAGTGATGTTTCATAGGGTACTTGTGGTCAGCATAGCCTTCAGTGTATACTGACCAAAGATGTGCTATGCATCACAGGACTAAAAGGAATTCAGAGTTCATTTCACAAGTGAGGCAAAATAGTGTGATTGAATCCTTTAGGGTGACATTTTACATTTTGTTCATCCTTGGAAATATTCCAATTGAAAGATAAAAGGAAATTCATTAGAATGAGTTATGAACTATGAATATTGTTTTAGAAATGGAATTGGATTAAAGGGAACAACAACAACAACAAAATTAGAGACTCTTCTTTGAAGAGTCTCATCCCAGATCCCAAGGCTGGAGGTAAAATATCAGATAGAGACCCTCTTTTTCCCAGGTTCTGTCATATGGTAGCCATCAGGGGCCCCTAGTGGAGGAGATGGAGAGGTCTGGTGTGGAGAGGCTTGATCTATTAGGGATTTCACTTTGGGATAGCTATGGAAGGAAAAATAATTTTTTTTTTAAAGATTCTATTTATTTGGAGGGGGAAGAGAGCATACATTGGGGGGGGGCAGGGAGAAGAGAGGGAGAATCTCAAGCAGACTCCGTGCTGAGCCCAGAGCCCAATGCGGGGCTCAGTCTCACAACCCTGAGATCATGACCTGAGCGGAAATCAAGAGTTGGACGCTTAACTGACTGCACCACCCAGGCACCTGGGAATATTAATTTTTAAGGCTACTCTGTATCCCTCTTTTATTTTGTTCTATGCAGTGTTCATCTTGTTGGTCACTCTTGAGCAATGTTTGTATCACATGTGAGAAGGACATGCCTTAGAACAGTGTAGACGTCAGAAATTAGCACCCACGTTTGTCTAATGATTTTCTACTAACTAACTGGGTTGGAGATGAATTTTTTTTTAATCTTGTTTTTACTTTCTTTAAACCAGGCTGCTTGGCTCCTGAAAGCCGTTACCTTTATAGATCTTACTACACTTTCAGGCGATGACACATCTTCCAACATTCAAAGGCTCTGTTATAAAGCCAAGTATCCAATCCGGGAAGATCTCTTAAAAAGTTTAAATATGCATGATAAAGGTAAAATCATTGTGTATAATCTGTCTGTGTTTACCTCTTTATGGTACTAATCACTAAATCTAAGAGGATTTGAGAAGATTCAGTTGCTAAAATGATAACAGCAATAAAATCCACGGTAGAATTGTGTACATAGACAAATAATTGGGATTCTTCTCTGAAAAACAGCAGGGAGAGAATCTGAGTCTCATTTTTAGGTCAGTTCTTTCCATCCTGGATTAAAGTTTCTGGTAGAGAGTTTCTTTATTTTTCTTTCCAGTTCTTCAGTGTGGGAAATTTTCTATCTAGTGACTCTAAAATACTGATTCTCATTCCCTAGCCACATGTGCAAAAGCCAGTCTCATTACTTAATAATCACATCTCATACATAAAGTATTTTCTGTGAGTAAATGAAATACTTTTGAGAATAAAATGCAAATGGGGAATATTGCGTGCTCGTATATTAGGTTAAATCTTTTGAAAAAAAGTTATATTCACTCTCTTAGTATACTTGAAAGAAAGGACTTTCTAAAGTTGCCATAAGTTTAGAATCTTAACATCTTAGGAATGGAGGAGACCTTTGAGAGTTGATCCCCTATTTCTAAACGAGGAAACCAAGGTCTGGAAGGCTAAAGGGTGTTTCCAAGACCATGTGTCCTGGTACTCACTGGGCTGATTTTAGGAGCCACATCTTTCGATGGAGGGATGCTTCATGATTCCCGAGTGCCTGTCGGTAATGAATATGCAACTGGAGATGTTGCATTGGCCCAATGCAGGTATTTTATCCCAAATAATTTGAAGATAATTTATAGACCTAAACAACTCCACAGCTTTTGAAAAATATTTATTATGTGTCTTTTGGGTTGACAATAAAAACACCACCTATGTATAGGCATTGTTATACAAAATTGTTGAAAGTAGCAACTTTATAGAAGTCTATGTTCTTGCTTTGTTTTATAGTGGCTGTTTGATTTTTATTTGATTTTTTTAAATTTAAGAGCTTATTCCTCCAAGTGAGGGCTCCAGATCCAGATTGTATTATTTCTTGCAAGAGAGGGAATAGGATCAGTTAAATGTCATTTTGCTATACTACCCTCTCAGGTTCTCATCCACTTTTTTCATCAACTGTCTGTTAGCTGTACAAATCTGGATTTTGTTACCTACATGAAATACAATATTCTCATTGAGTCAAGACCATTAAGTTTACTGCTTAGGAATCTTTAAAAAGTGGCATTATATTGACCTCCAAGACCAGTGCATCACAGTTATTTTATTCCGTGTCTTGAACAAGGAGAAAAAGATCCCTATTGTCAAGAACTGGAAGGGAATGTTAGGGAGTCAAAACTTTTTCATTCAGTGCAGCGTCACAGGGGAATTATTTCTCCTCTCATTTTGATTTCTGCCAGGGTGGTGGTGTAAATAATTAAAAGCCTATTGTTCAAGGTGAACTTCCCATAAAGCAGGCTGTTACGATTTCTTTCGTCACAGGCCTTACGACTGCTGCTGTTTGTGTCTACCCCGCGCGGGTGTGTGATGCGGTTAAAGCGCTGAAGGCCTCGGGCTGTACCATCCCAGTGGCTTCCGGTAAAATTGTTTTGGCTTTTGCTCTTGTCTCTCAACCTGTTTCCAGTTCTTCAACTCAGACACCTGGGGGTTTTATATACAGTTTTATACTATGATTTTAATTAGCTTTATATATTTAATGATTTCTATTTACTCATTCTCTCCATATCTGCTTGCCTCCTAAGTAGCAGACCACATTCATTCCCAAGAATATAGAACCTTATCCCCGTCCTTAAGGAAACTTGGTTGTTTAGGAGGAATAAGCAAGTTTAAAACGTGATAATGCAGGATAGGTAGTAATATATATGAAAAAGATGACAATAAAGATAGGCAGAAGGTACAGTTATAACTCGGAGCAGGGAGTGATTTATTTTGCAGAGGTTGGTGACACTCAGAGAGTAAGGGAAATTCTTTACAGGGGAGATGATAACTGCTGGGGGCCTCAAAGGGGAAGGGGGAGTTGACGGTGTTGGTGAGACAGGGAATGGCATTTTAGACAGAGGAATTAGCCTGTGTGAAGGCACAGAAGCACATTCAGGGAACCACAAGTGGTTTGTCATTGTTGGATCTGAATTGGGATGAAGTGGGGGGTGGAAGGGGGCTCTGGGAGTTGAAGCTGGGAAGGTAGATCGGGGCCAGATCACATAGGGGAAAATGGCCCGGTGGTGGCATTTGGGCTCTATTCTGGTGTTGGGGAGGATACTGCAAGATTTTCAGCAAAGGCATGTCATGATCCGCTGCATGATGTAGTGAGTTACGGGGGTGGTCATGGATCCAGTAGAGGGGGTGACAGGGAGTTAGGGAGACTTATCACAGTCCAAGTGAGACGTGTGAGGAATGCCACTCCAAAGCCTGGGAGGTAAAGACAAGAGAGAATGTTCAGGAGTTATTCCCTTAAGATAGACTCAACAGGACTGGGCATGAAAGACAAAAGAGTCTTTAAAACTTCTGTGTAGGTGAGTGTGTGAGTGTGTATGGATGGATAGATATAAAATTAGATTGTACTTTTAGAAGATGTTAAGAGGAATATCTTGGTTCTTTAAAAAAGGAGTCTAAAAAGATGATTATTTTATTAGGGATACATCAAAACAAACACATAGTATTGATATACAAGCTATTTGTGAAGATTCCGAAAGTGTTTGGCAGCTACCTTAAATTTTTCATCAGCCTCATTCAATTCAGCTTTTCTTTTATACAACAGGGAAACATGCTTTCCTCTAAGATAGCAGACCCAAGGAATTTAATAACATCAAGGAAATACAAAAGGTTATCTTTAGTAATGGAAATGGGCTTAATGATGCACGTGTAAAAAATGTTAATGGTTTTTCAGAAGTGTAGCTGTATTTTCATTTTTTTTTAAATTTGTATTTGGCCTTGCTCTTCCCAACTCGCCCCTGCCCCAGTTTTGTGGACAATATTAGGTCTTTTTCCCTCTTGCAATTGCTTCCCTTTATTCTCATCTGCTTGGTCTTCATTTTAAGATAGGCAGTGGGAAGAACCTATATTGCAATTTGGTTGCAACAGCTATAAATGTGAGTGATTAAATCAAGAATACAGTGGTAACCAACTTAATTAAGAGTAGGATCAATAATTAACCAGTGTCCATCAAGACAGGGCTATAGCTACTATTTTATGACTATCACTGTGAGGATACATATTTTCTTAATTTCTATTTACTTAAAGCCCCCTCATGAGCATCTCTGCAGAAACTTAATTTCAGGTTTTTCAAATTATAAAATACTAATATTCATCCTAACACCAATACTATATGAGATGACATTCTATTTCTTTGCACTTCGCTTTGTAAGATAGGCGTGAAGCTCTTTAGTGTCATTAATGCTTTGGTCAAAATGCTGTTTTGTTTTTTTGTATGAAATTCCTTATTGAGATACTTACCAACTGAAATTTGTCTTCCTTCCTTCCTTCCTTCCTTCCTCCTTCCCTTCCTTCCCTCCTTTCTTTTCTCTCTCTCTGCTAGTGGCCACTGGCTTTCCAGCTGGACAGACTCATTTAAAAACACGATTGGAAGAGATCAGATTGGCTGTGGAAGATGGAGCTACGGAAATCGATGTGGTGATTAACAGGACCTTGGTGCTGACTGGCCAGTGGGAAGGTATGTGCAAGTCCTTACCTAAAAGGGAGACTAAGTTTTACCTGCATGAATCAAATGGTGAGGATTGGAAAAGGGGCAGCATGTTTTGGAAGTCGTTGTTCTAGGTTACAAGTTACCAGATTAGAGGGTGAATTTCAGAGAAAACATGGCTGGTATTGCTCATGGCTTGTTCCCCTCATAAATCCTAAGCAGTTGCCCACCTGCATGAACTTTTTAGATCCCTTTGAGTGCTTAGGTGAGTGGTTATTTCTATGCAGTAGGTTATTAATTTTTATTCTATTCTCTACTATTTTATTACTCAATACATAAATCACTCTAGGCAAGTCATTTATGCAAAGTTTATTTTAATAGGTGGAGGAAACTTCCCTTTTTTAATGTTAATCTTTGTGGATTTTGAGAATGTGGGATTAGTAATGAGTATGCTAAGTCTGTTTTCACTCCTACTGTTCTTACACATAATTCCTATGGATACTATTTTGTATTTACCTTTGAGATTCATGATTTACTATCACACCAATTATGATAAAACATTACCCATTTCAATAACAAGTTGTTGTTTTTATAATTAGATATTAAAAAAATGGATTTGACCTGTGCCTTAAATATATTTTGTATATTAGAGATTGTTGATAGCTAAAATAAGTATAATTTTCTACTTTGAAAAAATCATTATAAAAGTAGTCCAACTAAAAATTTTTAATAAAATCATAAGATAAAGCCAGAATAATATGTTATCTCTTTAGATATGTGAATATCAAATACGTGGCATATTTTATTCTAATTACAGAGGTTATACCTGCTCGCTGTTAAAAACAAAAATTCTAACCAGTAATAAAGGAAGTAGATGTTCTACATAATCTCGTCCACTAGAAATAACCTCAATAACAGTATAATGCACAACTTCTCAGACTTTTTTCTCTTCATATATACACATGCAACTGACACCCCTTTTTAAAAGTTTAAATAAAAAGTAGGATTATACTTAATGTATTTTTTCTTAATCTACATATTGGACTTGCTAGTATTTCATGGATATCTATTTTTAAAATTTTTATTTATTTGAGAGAGAGACGGAGAGTGAGAGAGAGACAGAGAGCATGAGCAGGGTGAGGAGCAGAGGGAGAAACAGACTCCCTGCTGAGCAGGGAGCCCGATATGGGGCTCGATCCTGGAACTCCGGGATTTTCTTTGTGTAAGAAAATAAAGCCTGGAGGTAGGTATTTCAGGGGTACTGTGGCAGTCCCACAAAGTCCTTGGTGACTTATGCTACTTTGATCTTCCACTTCTAAAGGGTGTGGCTTCTACCCTCATACTTAAGGGCACTCCATTGTCTAAGGTGGCTTCTGATGCTCCCGCCTTTCCACCCATCTCCCAAATAACAGGAAAGAAGGGCTGTCCTATTCTAAAAACTTCCCACAGCATTTTTGCGTCTACCTCCTTGGCTCAGACTGAGTTACGTGGCCACCTTGGCTGCAAGTGAGGCCGGAAAATGCAGTCTTTTAGCTTAGAATATTAACTACGTTCCCGTACATTCTTAGTAAGTTAGATGGTGTACATTTCTGTGCCCAGATGGAAAGGACTGAGGGGAGTTCTAGCACAGAAGGACAGTGTGCCATAAGGAGCTCAAAGGGGTCTGACAGTAAAAAGCTTAATAGCAAAGGGCCTTGTGAAACAACAATAACACAAATATTTAAATAAAAAGAAATAGGAAGTCAAAAGGCAGAGCACTGTTAACTGTGGGGTGGGTCACCTCAGAGATTTCAGCAGCTTGAAGAGCATCACAATCACTGATACCACAGTTCTGAATGATCTAGAAAAAAATGTTAAAGCCATTCCTATTGCCCCATACTCCCAACTATACTCATCAACATTTTTAATCCTTACCCTGTTTAAATTCTTGACTGTTCATAAATATCTTTTTGTGCTTTTGATTTTTGTTCTTTTTTTTTTTATGGTTCATGTGAGCTTTGGCCAATTGCAATCATTCTTAAAAGACATACTTTAAATAGATGTCCCTTATCCCTATATATTGATTCTTGTTTCCTTCTAGTTATAGATTTCAGTTAGGATTTCAGGCCAGAGTAAGAGGGAAAAAAATGAATATGCATAATATTGAAAAAAATTTGGAAATAAACTACATGATTTAGATAAAAAAAAAAACTATATGCCCTTTATGTCTTTTTTTTTTTTTTTTTAAGATTTTATTTATCTGACAGAGACACAGCGAGAGCAGGAACACAAACGGGGGAGGGGGAGAAGCAGGCCTCCTGCCGAGCCCCGCCAGGCGGGAGCCCGATGCGGGGCTCGATCGCAGGACCCAGGGATCATAACCTGAGCCGAAGGCAGATGCTTAACGACTGAGCCACCCAGGCGCCCCGCCCTTTATGTCTTTTATTAAACAGTTGTAGACATAGAAGTGTAGTTTCTATTATAACTTGTGCTCTTGTCTCTAGAATACTAATTGGGAAATAAAATATAATAGGAGATGGGTTTTGATGTAATTGTCTGTCCCTTAATGAACTAGCAATGGTTGTTTTTAGGAACTGATTATTTCCTAATAACAGGCATTCATGCAAAATATAATAACACATCTTTGTCCTAGACCATACTTTTCTATTAACTTTTTTATGGTGTTAATAACCTCTTGACCCAAAACAAATTGAAAAAGAACATTTAATACTAGAAATTTAATTCTGAATAGAAACCTGCAATGACTGAAGCCTTTTTTCACTGCAGTATTTTGTCTTAATTTGCCTCAATTTGATTACATATTATATTTTTCAGTGTTATGCTTTCATATTAGCTGTTTACTAAAATATGAGCCTAAAATTGATTTCTTGGAATGTGCTGACAGAAATGTCTGTCAGGCTAATACACATTCAAATCCAGGTCCCTCTCCTCTGTGCACTGAGGTGTGTAGGGCACTGGTTGAAGCACAAAAGAAAGAATCCTATTTTTAAAGCTGGCCATTCAGAGTGTATCCTAATCATTTCTCATGGCCGCAGAGTCCACAGTTTCCGGGGTGAACTCAAAGAGGAGACTGGAGCGGGGGCTTGTACTCCTCTTGAATTCTCCCTGGTGACAGTTGAAAATCTCTGCTCTCCTCAAGCTTCTAATTCTTCTGTTCACCTTGAGGCCCATTCCCTCTTAGCAGAAGACCTAGGTACTATTTCTCAGAGAAAAGACACCGTTAGACAGGAACTCCCTCAGGGTCCTTGCAGCAGGGTCTGCCTTCCTTTGTTCCTTCCTTTCTCCTCAGTCCAGTCCCTCCGCTGTGTGGTGGCTCCCATTTCCTCCCTCATTTTCGGAGGCCTTACTCCATTTGTCGGCCGTTTTTTTTCTGCTGTGCCTTTAGTCTTTGTCTCTACTAGCTCATTCCCATCAGCATCTAAACATATGTAAGCTTTTCTTCTCCATTTAAAAAAAACTCACATGCCAACATTCCCCCTCATCCCCAGCTAAGTCTCCCTTTCTGTTCTTCCCTTCGTGGCTAAAGTTCTTAAAAGAGTCATATGTATTTGTTTCTCTTGAATCTCTACTAACCAAGATGCTAATGACCTCTTATTTTCCTGTGTCCAGGGAATATTCTTCACTTGTTTGTTTAGCTTTACCATTCAGCATTTGACACAGTGCACTGTCCTCCTTCTGGAAACACTCTCTTGTCATGCTGTCCGTGACCCTAAATTCTTCAGGTTTTCTTCCATGTTTCTGATTACTCCTGCATCCCTGTGTCTTGTTTGCGAGCTCCTCTACCTCCTCTATCATCCCTGAAGTGTTGGTGGTCCTCAGGTCCTGTCCCAGCAACTCTCAAATTTCTCCTCAAACTCTGTGTACTCTCCCTGTCCTCACCTATTTCAGCCACATTCCCTGTGCTGGACACTACAAAACGTCCTGAGCACCGGAACCTACATCTGCTGACTCTGGAACTCGTGCTCTATTTCCCTGCTAAACCATGTTGCTTTTCATGCATCATTTTATAATTTTTTTAAAGATTTTATTTATTTGAGAGAGTGAGAGAGAGTTAAGCACAGGCAGGGGGGAGGGGCAGAGGGAGAGGGAGAAGCAGACTCCCTGCTGAGCTTGGAGCCTGCTGCAGGGCCGAATCCCAGGACCCCAAGATCATGACCTGAGTCGAATGCAGATGCTTAACCGACTGAGCCACCCAGGTGCCCCTCGTGCATCATTTTTACATAAGTAGAACAGTGACTCTTGATCCAGTCAGAGAATCTAGCCATTTTAGAAAGAAATCCATTAAAAAATATTTGACTTGAACGCTTTCTCTTAAATAGTTTAATTTCAGAACCGTGGTATCGGTGACTGCATTATCCTGGAGCACAGTGATGCTCCCTGAGCTGTGGAAATCTCCGAGATGACCCACCCCCTGGCTAACAGTTCGGGCTGTTGTGCCTTTTGACTTTATATACCTTTTTATTTAAACATTTTTGTTATTGTTGTTTCGCCTGGCCCTTTGCTGGTAAGCTTTTTACCACCAGATCCTGATTTGCTCGTTATGGCACACTGTCCTTCCCTGCCTGTACTTCCCTCAGTCTTTTCTATTCGGGCACAGAAATGGACACCATCTACACCATCTAACTTATCCCTTGGGACCGTAGTTGTAACTAGATAGGGCATAGAATATATTGCTGGTTCTCAGAATTCCCTGACAAATGTTTTCAAATTACTTGCCCCCAGTCGTCTCCTCCCAGAAGCTAGCCTTTCCCTCCCTGAGTGTAGGTACTATCAGAACTGGGTGTTGGAGGTGAGGGAAATAGATTCCTGGGCTGCGAAAATTGCTCCAGGTGATTTTGATCCCACCCCCGCCCCCACACCATCCTGTAGTCGTAGAGAATCACTAACTTGGAGCATCTATTTTTTTTTTTTTTTTTAACATACTCCTTGTTCTTGGTTCCACATAGTTTCGATGCAGGGTACTTGAAGCATTGTTGAATTTATATGTTGGTTAATTAGTACAAATAGTATTTCCTATGTGTTTCTATTTATTTAGCCTGGATCTGCAGTTAGCTGTAACAGAAGGCTTAAGGGATAAAGAGTTACTGCGGCAAGTTTAGCCAGAGAGTAAATCTACCTCTTAGGCTCTTGGGAAGAGGATGGTTTTCCTCTCCCTGGGAAGGCTGGGCTGGACTAGGAGAGAGGTGGGGGCACCCAGCCAGCCAGCCAGCCAGCATAGAAGCCAGTCATGACTGGAGGCGGTCAGACCCAGAGCTGACCCAGAACAAATATACTGTGGAGTAAGAAGGGAGCATAACTCTGGGAGACTAGAGGGTTGAAAGCACATCTTTACATCAGACAGACCTTGGTTGGAATCCGGGCGCTACCATTAGTAGCTGTTTTCTCTTAGGCAAGTTACTTCTCTGTGTCTTCCGTTCCTTCTCTGTGAAATAAGAATAATGGCATACACTTTATAATGGGGATTCAGTTAGATAATGTATGTAAATCGATCGTCCCAGATGAATCCCTCCATACCAGCTGCGGTTTCTTCTCTTTCCTTCTCCTTCTGGTGCTGATAGTATGTTATCAAGGGAAGTAACCATGATAGTACATGTATTGAGTAAATGAAGTAGAACTCTCAAAGACTTGGATTTTAGTCTTTGTAATTTTGCTAATTTATACCTAGTCCTTGGGCAAACACTTCACTTCTTTCTGCCTCCATTTAAATAAGCTACCAATGAGAGGATAAAACTTAATGATTTCTACAGTCCTTTAGAGCTATAATGGCCTGTGACTTATATATTTGGCGTTTTCATTGTCTGGGAGTATTATTCCCTTGATAAGGACCTGTAATACAGTATTTTTTCATGATGATATTAAAGTTGACATCTAAGTTGCATTTCTTTAAACAATTCTTTGAAGAAAGCGTTCACCAGAAGGGGTTCATCATCTCATAAATCTTATTGAACAGGTTTTGAAAATGAAATGCATTCCATGCTCTGTAAATACAGAGGTGTTCATTTTTTACTTTTTTTATGACCTCTCTCTGCTGCATATATTTACCTTAATATATTACCAGTGACTTGGAAATGGTATCAGATTCCGCCTCTTTCAAGAATCTTCCAGTTCTTTGAGCTCAGGACCTAGAGCTGAGTTTACTAGTTATTGGAAACCCATTCCCTACTGGAGCACCATCAGACACAACCCCAAAGGTGCTTCTTCTGTGACATTTTTCAGCATAGTGTGTTCAGTGTTGCACTTGGAAATATTGTTTGTGTCCTGTATCCAGAGCCCTATTTTATCCTCTTCAGTTCCTCAGCCCTGACTTGCTCTCCTAAACTTGGTTTGTGGAGTACATGCCTCACACTATCAAGAGTTTTAGGGTGAGAGAATGAAATATTTGGGCCAATGCCACAGTGTCTGTCACTGTGTTTTATGAAGTGGATCCTGAAAATCTTGCATCCGGGCAACAATTTATTTTTCTTATTTGCTTGTTTTTGCACAGGAAGGATGGTAGAAGGAACATCTCTTAAAAGAAACTGGAATTTTTCTTTCTTTTGTAGAGCTGTTAATCATAATATCTTTTGAGAAAAGCAATCTTTAAATCTAAAGACAATGTTTGGAGAGGAATCACATAATCTATAATCTATGTTTTCTCTGGGGAGTTGTTTATAACAGAAAAATTCTGGAGATACTTATGGCAGCTGTAGGCTTTTATGGTTTTTGTTTTTAGGCTATGATTCTTTAAAACTTCAAATACTATTGACCAAAATGTGTGTGTTTTATCTCTTGTAGGTTATTTTACTACCAGGTGTTTTAGCTCATCTCTGTTTTAGTCTTACAAGATTAATTAGTTACCTTGGTGGATGAAAACTGTTCTTGAACATTTTGTGACTTTTTAAGTTTCAAAGGTTGCTGTACAATTTATATTAAGTGTTTTACTGTACATATAATTATCTTAAGAGTTATTTTCAGGCCATTCTTTTGCAGTGTTGAACATCTTTCTGGTACTCAAAAAATAATTGCTTAGATATATTCATTAACAATTATTTTTTAAGTGTCTTTGAATAGCATTAAATATAAAAGGAAATCTACTTTATGACTTTTAGATAGGAAACATGGTCTTTAAACACTTGGATTTTTACTTAAATCATAATTTGTATTCATGAAAGCTTTACTAATCACATAGTTTTCTTTGTCTATAGCAGTGCTTTTCCAGAAAACCTAACTGATTGCCAGGAGCCTCAAAATTAAGAATCTACTTTCCTTATAGGTGGAAGCTGGAGAGAAATAAGATAATTTTGAATAGAGAAAAGTAAAACGCTAGAGATGCAAGTTCCTGCTGACACAGGGAGGCAGAAGGTAAAGCCAGTTGTCAGCTGTTTGGGATGCTGTTTAAAACAGATGCAGTGTGACCCCCTCTGCTCCTTGGATCTACATTCTCATCACACAGGCCTTTCCCACTGTGGCTAGGTTCTCTGATTCCTGTCAGTGAGCACACTCCATCAGCACAGCCTCACTTGTTTTTCAGCTGGGAATGACGAGCATAAAGTCAGGCTGCGACCTCCATTTCTCCTCCTCAGTGTGGCACTAGTAGGAGGGATGTGAGGGGGCAGCCAGGAGACAACTCCTCTGCTGGTCGTGCTACTATATTGATTACGCATCTACAATGTAATATATCCTGGGTTTCTAGTACACCCACTTTTGCTACTCCTGAAAACCTCATTGAGTCAAAACGTTTATTATCAGGTTTTTAATGTGACATCACGGTGCCAGCCACTTCTCTGGTGTATGTGTTTTTGTTATATTTTTCATTATTCTGACTAATTTGCAGTCGTGGTGTTTGAATTCCATTTTCGTTTGTCAGTCATCTTTTATAATGACCTTCCAGATTATTATTTTTCTGTTACGTGCAAGAATTATTCTTTCTTTTTTTAAAATGGGGGAGTTTTTAGTTTCTGTAATGTTTGAATTTTTAACAATGAACGTGGATTACGTGTGAGTATGGGAGCAGAAAAATTAATAAAGGCTCCGGGGAATGAGGTCATGATGTATGCAAAGATGTAACCGTAGGATGTTTACTCAAGTATTATTAGTAATAGCGAAAAATCTGAAACCTTAAGTATCCAATAATAGAAAAATGATTGAATAAATTATTTATAACCATGCAGTGGGAGATTGTGCAGCCATTAAAAATTGTGCTACAGACCTATATTTTTTAATATGGAAATATGTCTGTGATATTTTGGGGGGGGAAGCAGGTTACCAAATAATATGTGCCATATATAATCACATTTTTTTTGTCTAAAAAACAGGATGACTGATAATCTCAAAAGCCCTTCTGTAAGAATAATATCTAGATGTTAAATAAATTACAGCAGTGTATGTGAAAAGTGTCTTTTTAACATTTATTTTTGAATAATTTTAAACTTACAGAAAGGTTGCAAAAATCATACACACAACTTTTACTCTCCACTGATATTCCACAATTATTAAATTCTGCCCCATTTACCTTTTGCCTTTTCATTGTCTGTGAGTATGTATACATGTGTGTGTGCATGTGCATATATATAAAATTATGGATGTGTAATTGTTGTTTTAATTATTTGAGATTAAGTGGCAGACCTGTCGATCCATTACTCATAAATATTTCAATGTGTATTTTCTAAAAACAAGAACACTTGTACCAAGCCACAGTACACCTTCAAAATCAGGAAATTAACATTGATAGCATACTACCGTTAAATCCGTAGACTTTGTTCATTTGGCAGATTGTCTCAATAATGTTTTTTATTAGTTTCAGGATCAATTGTTACATGTCTCCTTAGTCTTCTTCAATCTGAAACAGTCCTCAATCTTTCCTTGAGTTTGAAGAATAGTGCCTACCATTTTGTAAAATATGCTTCATTTGGGTTTGTTTGATGTTTTTCTCATGATTAGATTCAAGTTATATATTTTGGGGAGAAATACCACAGAAGTTTTGCTCAGTTCACCTCAGTGCATTATTTCAGGGGTCATAAGATGTTGATTTGTCCCATTATTGATGATGTTAATTTTTAAGTGGCTAAGATGCTGTCTGGCAAGTTTCTCCATTATAAAATTAATAAGTATTTTGTGTTTTAATAAGTAATTAATATAGTATATGAATGGAGATATTTTGAGACTATGTTAATATCCTGTTCCTCATCTAACTTTTATTCAGTAGTTTTAGCATTCATTCATAATTCTTCTTTTGTTACTCTGATAGTTGTCAAATGGTGATTTTCTAATTCTTCCATTTCTTCTATACTTATTAGTTAGCATTACCTTCTCCTCCCCCACTTTCTTTCCCTCTCTTTGTAAGAACTCGCGGAGTTCTATTTTACTCAATTGGTTATAATCCATTACTGTCATTGTTATTTTGGTACTCAGATTATCCCAGATTTGGCTGGTGGGAGCTGCTTCGGATGGTTCTTCTGTCCTTTTGACATGTTCTTATTACTCGTTGAGAACTTTCCTTGAATTCTTATCAAAGATATTTCAGGCTTATCTTTAACTTTTCCTGCCTGAGCTCTGGAATCAGCCATTTTCCCAAGGAGCTCTGCTTCCTTTTATTGAAGACTGGTATTTAGAAACCAAGATTTGGGTGCTCAGTGTGCTCCTTGCTGCAACGCTGTGGTTTTTCGGCTTTCTCAGTGGACAGATCTAGGAAACACATGAATGTTCACATATACACGATGAGCATGTATAAACACACATGCATTTATATCTATTTATTATCTATCTCTATCAGAAACCATGAGTTCACGCTGATGACTTCCTCACAAGCCAACATCATATGGTTATTCTTGCCCTTTCTCTTCCTATATTGATGCCCGTCTTTCTTGTCATGAGAAATCTTGTTCCCATCATCCTCAGTATATTTATTTACTTGATCAGTTGCCTTGTATGTAACAGTCTCCTGAACGCGCAGCCTGTCTCCCTGGTCCAGTACTGCACACTCAGGCTGGTTGAGCTTGCCAAGTCCTCCAGAACTCCCAGCCCTCACTGATGAGGATGTCCACCCCCGACCCTGATCTGGCAGCATGTGAGCCCAGAGTTTCCCAAGGCCCCAGTGACAATGCCAGTCCCAAGTTTACCTCCTCCTTCACAGCAGCATGCAAATGAGAGTACCTCTGCTCCCCCACCTCTCTCTGGCTGGGAGCTCCCACGGAGTAGAGTTCCAAATTGTCTTTCTAAACCAATAACAAGAAGCTGTTTGGTCTTAATTGTAAAAGTATAATGTTTTAGAGCAAATCATAGTTTATCTTCATTTTTATAACTGCTTCTTATTAAAGGTGAATCCAAGAGAAAAACAGTTAATCGATTACCTTCATAATCATTTAAATAATTACTTTTACATTTGAGATGTCTTCGAGCTCCAAAAGTAAAGATCTTCTATCCAATCTTGAGTAGAAAAATGATGCTTGGAGAGGTTCAGTAACTTTCCCAAGTGACACAGCTAATTAGTGGGCAAACAAGTGCAGAAAAGTCCTGATTCAGACAAGTGAATGTCACTACAACATAAGGTACTGTTCTCATCCCATCCAGAAGGCTCATAGAGCAATTTATAGATTTTTTTTAGTGTATTGAATCATACAAAATTAAGTATTTTATGTTTCTAAATTATTCTGGAACTTTTCAATTTCCTCAACTTTGTTTTCCCTAGAAGAATGAAAATCAGGTCCTAGGGTTGTGATACTCATCTGTAATGTTAGTAATTTGAACTAAATGGGAGTTGACATCCCTTCAGGTTCTAGGTTTTGATTAGTCTATTCATTAAGTTCTTCAGTTTATTTCCTTGAGAATGTATTTTAACGACAGCACGTGTGTACCTGCCTGCCTGTATGTATGTGGTGGGACAGAGGGAGAAAAGTGTGAGGAAATTTTAGGCAAGTCAGTCATCTGTCCACATTTCACTTTTCGCATATGAAATGTGGAGGTAATTGCCAGCTACCCCACAGGGATACTTAACTGATGTGAAGAAAACACTGAGCATTGTTGAAGGAAGATGCTTTGAAGACTTAGGGGGTTTCTCATTCTTTTGAGTAGCTGCTCCTCATGAAGAGTTTTTTGGAAAGAGGATCTATTGAACTTGTTAATTCCACTGTAATTTCCTTCACATGTGTATTCCGGGAGCAATTATATAAATCCACATCCTGTTGCTTCCTTTCCTGCTGATGTGGAGGAAAATCCACCCATTCGTTTTTCCATTGTTTTACTCATCTATATTGAAAGGAAAGTGACAGTTGAGTATGTTAAAGGACATTATGATTCGAGATTGTCTAGGTTACATTTCAGCCATCAAGCCACTTGGATTTGCATATGTCATCTATCACTGTGATGCCAGGGTGCTTAAAACTACCTGGACACTAATAATGCTTATTTGTGGCTTCCATGGTTTGTGTTGGAGTAAAGTGGTCTATTTTCCTTACATGTTAAATTTGTGAATTCTAATTATGCCTTCATGAGTATTAAGACAGTGCCTGTTCCGTTTTGTTTTTTAAAGTTACTTTTGCATTTCTGGAAGTATATAAGGAAAAGTTTGGAAATCTAGTATTGAATGATTAAATGCCTACTAACTGCCTTGTTCTGTTCTAGCCATATGTATTATTTTATCTAATCTTTACAAAAATATGTGAGCAAACTGCGGCTCTCTAAGTGATCAGGCATAGGAAATTTTAATGATTCCTATAAATTTGCATAACTAGCAAGTAGCAAAACTCTTATCCTAGAAGTCTGGGAGCATGGGCTCCAAGTTAAAAAAATGTTTGTGATATAGTAAACATTTGTCCCCCAGCCTGCTTTCTAGGCCCTAGAGAGGTTGTGTTTATGTTCTTTAAGAAACGTAGGTCACTAGAGGGTATTATGCTAAGCGAAATAAGTCAATCAGAGAAAGACACGTATCATATAATCTCACTGATATGAGGAATTCTTAATCTCAGGAAAGAAATAGGGTTGCTGGAGTGGAAGGGGGTCGGAGGGATGGGTTGGCTGGGTGATAGACACTGGGGAGGGTATGTGCTATGGTGAGCGCTGTGAATTGTGTAAGACTGATGAATCACAGACCTGTACCTCTGAAACAAATCATACGTTATATGTTAAAAAAAGAAGAAGATAGTAGGAGGGGAAAAATGAAGGGGGGGGAATTGGAGGGGGAGATGAACCATGAGAGACTATGGACTCTGAGAAACAAACTGAGGATTCTAGAGGGGAGGGGGGGTGGGAGGATGGCTTAGCCTGGTGATGGGTATTAAAGAGGGCACATTCTGCATGGAGCACTGGGTGTTATACGCAAACAATGAATCATGGAACACTACATCAAAAACTAATGATGTAATGTCTGGTGATTAACATAACATAATAAAAAAATTAAAAAAAAAAAAGAAGGAAACGTAGGTCACAGTATCCCCTGCTTTTATAAGTCCCTCTCTGTCAGAACCTAATAAACACTCAGCAGTAACTGTAACAGCACCACCCCCAAGGCCAGAAACAGGAAAACAAGTAGCTGACCTTCCCTGAGCATTAACCTATGTCCCAGAAACTGTCCTTAGCACTTTATACATATTAGCCTATTTAATGCTTAAAATAACTCCTTGAGGTGTGCATACCTCTATTATCCCCATTTTATTGAAAAGGAGACAAAGTTTGAGGTAATTGCCCAAATCAGTTTTGGAACTGGAGTATGAACCCAGGGAGTGGGGCACCCACGCTCTATTGTCCCACACTTATACCACACTTCTCAGTAAGTATTTGTTGTACTAAAATTCTGAGTTGGAAACTAATGAAACCAATTCAGATTAAGTTAAACGGAAAAGGTGTCTATTGGGCGGACATAGAGTAGCTCACTGAGTCAGTAAGAAGCCTGGAGAACCAGGCTTGGAAAACAAGCAGGACCACGAAAGACTGGGGCACAGAGAACACGGCCGGATGTGCCACGGGAAGAGTGGTTATGAGGCCACTCCTGGGGCTGCCACCACTGGCTGGTGGCCCCTGGGTCATGTGCTGTTGGATCTGCTGCCATCAGTGATCCCGCAGTAGTAATACTAATGAACATCCTGACTGCACTGTCATCTTAGCATCACTCAGGAAGATTCAGAGGCCCAGGTAGAAGCATTTGCTTGATGGAATCCAGGTCACATTATACAAAGGACAGGTTTGGTATATACTTTTTGATTGAATTGTTCTGGTATACTCTGGGCAGAATAGTAACAGGAAAGAAAATGACAAACAACTTTCCAGGGTGGAACTCTAAAGATTAAGGTACTTGCTCAGAAAAACTGGACCCTGCTATGTGGTGGAATAGGTCAGTAAAATGATTTGAGGAGTTGGCAGGTAGAGAATGAGAAGGCACTGGGTTACGTATTTGTTTAAATCCAGTTACCCTCCGAGTGACCAGTTTGGATCATGGATTACAGAGCATCACTTGGTGGCTGATGATTGAGTCATAAAATACATCTTTTTTTTTTTTTTTCCTAGTTAATTTTAACGGTAGATGAAGAAATTGACTGGGTATCAAAAGGTGATACTTTTTAGAAAAGGGCTGATGGTTTTGTTCATAAATATGATCAGGATCACTGTTTTAAGAATTTTGTACAGATCAAACTTCACCTCCACAAATGTTGTAATAAAACATTTTCAAGCCTTATCTGATGACTCACTGGTTGTAAGCACTAATCCATATAACAAGATTTTGGTCCAGTACAAGGAGTTGGGTCAGGCCATGAATAAGATTTGGTTTTTATCACACAACATTTAATTGAAACTCATTTTCCTAGAATTCTGAGCTTAAGAGTCATGGTTAAACTTTCTGAGTGCTTACAATCAGCCAGACAACGTGTAGAGCATTTTGTATATATCTTCCCTTTTAATCCTCATAATAACCCAATAAAGTATTATTATTGACACTTCAAGGAGGGGACTGAGGCTGAGAGAATAACTTGCCCAAGGTCAAGCAGGAAGGGATGGAGTTGGGTTTTAAATCCACATTTGTCTGACTCTCGAGCCTGCTTTTGATCGCAGTGCTGTACTGTGGAAGAAAAATCATTAATTAAGTCTCAGGTTAACTCTGGGTTAGCATTCTTGAATTTTCAGATCAAGAGATTTCCTTGTCACCAGTTCTTAGCGAACAACTTTCTGTTTTTAGATTCAGTAACTCGAAAAATGTCATTCCATCCAAGATTTGTTCCCTGAGTTAAAAGAGTATAAATTGTTATTGCCACTTAGTCTTTGCTGTCTATACCATCCTCACACGTTTTCATATTGGATGTTGGGTGAGATGACTTCTCACGGTTTGGGGAGGATGGGCAGGGTGAGGTAGTCAGTGTGGCATCTGAGATCATCTCTAATGCTCCAAACCACTGATTACTAGGGATTTGTGAAAATACTCAGTCCTTTCTTGAAAAACCTTCTGTGGGTGCCATCTCTTGACAGTGACAAACACTAAAATTTGCCAAGCACCCTGTAATAGAATATTTGCTTTTATTTGTGTTCAGTTTTCACTTTGAGCTTCAAGTTAAGTTCAGGTTTTCTAGGATTGGGAAGCCAGGTTTTCTTCACCTTCTTATAATTTTCATGGTTTTGACTGAGTTTGCTGACTTGTGACTAATTTTTAGTATTTTACATGTACTTTAATAAACCTGTGAATTAAGGGAGTCTCATGTCCACATTAAAAACTGCTTACCCTAACCCTAACCCTTATTATGAATGTTTCTTTCCTGCTCAATTTCGTCCATGTGCTTATTTCCTACAAAATATGCACATATACGGAGGAACAAAAAAGCCCTGATAGTCCTGTTAGTGTGGTAATAGCCCAAGTTCAAGGAATGAGTGCAGCTGACCTGATGCAGGGTCAAAGCCAAAATCCACTGGTATCATGACAGAAGACTATGTTAAGTAATTTTTCAAAAATTTCATACTCATTAAACTGATTTTGTTTACTAAAAGTCTGTCAGTTTTGTTTGAATATGAAATGTTTTCCCCCTTGATTCTTTTTTTGTGGTTGAGTATAGTTTTGCGTTTTTCTTTGGTGTCTGTATATATATATATTTTTTAAAGATCTTATTTATTTATCAGAGAGAGAGAGACAGAGGCAGGCAGAGGGAGAAGCAGGCTCCTTGCTCAGCAAGGAGCCCGATGTGGGACTTGATCCCAGGACTCTGGGATCATGACCTGAGCCAAAGGCAGACGCTTAACCGTCTGAGCCACCCAGGCATCCCTGGTGTATGTATATTTTTAATCAAGCTGCTTTCAGGGTGCAATGTGGAGCCCTCAAAAGCCAGATTTGGTACTGGGTTCAGGGGTTAATAGATTCAAGACTGCACCTGCGAGTCTCTCTACAACTGGCTTTGTGCACATACATCCAGCATACCTGGCTAGGCTCGATGCTTTTTTGTCAGATATTTAGACACATGCCCTGGCAGATAGTGGGGAAGGTGGTTATGTCTTTATTGTCATTAGCAGAGCTCTCAGGAAAGGCCTGCTTTAGATTCTAACAAGAGAACTTATTATGTGAATGGAAGAATTAATAAGGACCTGAGGATTTTTTTTTTTTTTTTAGTTTGCAAAGTGGGACACCCCCATATATGATAGATAAATGTCTTTTTTCTTGTAACATATGGGAGAGGTAGAAATTATTTGTAATTTGCATGTCATTAGAATGATACTTAAAAAGCTGCGTGGCTCTGGACCTTGGGCAGGGGCTTAGAAAGTTCCACGGTAGCAAACTAAGCATTTCTTATAATGGGATGTGAACGGCAACAGAATGCTGTAGGCGATATTAAATTGGGGTGATTTTTAGAAAGTGACAAATGTTTTATGTTTCCTAAATCCGAGATGGGTTCTACCAGCTGCACATGGCTGCCAAGTTATGTTATCACTTGCCTGCTTTGTAACTGCTTCAATTCCTTCCTCCCCCAGCCCTGTATGATGAGATTCGTCAGTTTCGCAAGGCCTGTGGGGAGGCTCATCTCAAAACCATCTTAGCAACAGGAGAACTTGGATCTCTTACTAATGTCTATAAAGCCAGTATGATAGCAATGATGGCAGGTAAGTGTTCTATATTCAAATGACGATATCTATTGAATTGATGTTTTTAGGGGAAATAAGTAAGCTAAAATATTTGGCTATTAGCTAAAACATGCTAACCACTTGGAAATTTGGGTGGGAGGACCCAGATATTTTGTGAATACGTGTACAGTGTGAAGTGGTCACAAACTTGGCTTTCTTGCACGTTTTTTGTGGCATTTCATCGCTGCACTATCCTTGTAAGACAGTAGATGGCTCTCTTGTTAGTGAATTGCCTTCTTGTTGCTCTTTGATTATTCATTCATCAACATATGTTAGACAGGAATTTCTTTAACTCTGACTTATTTCTCCCTGTGAATTTAAGTGTTTGATTTTTCTCAGAGATGTGTATCTATACTGGTTCAGGCAGCCTGTGCTTTTGTTTGTGTTAATTTTTCTTTTAAATGTGGCGCAGTATCATTGCTTTTTATACTTTGAAATGCAGGTTGACTTACTCTTTATCTCCTTGAACAGCAGGCCTGTCCATTCATACATCCAAGCTTGAAACCTGGGAGTCAGACTTGATTCCTTCTTTTCCTCATCTTCCCCTAAACCAGCGAATGAGTCTGGAGAACTCTACCTCTTCACTGTATCTAACACATCATCTCTGCATCCTGCGTGCTCCCTTCTCTGGCCATTGCCGTACCCCACACGCATCACTTCAGTCTCCTCACTGCTCTCCCCTGTCTCCGCTTTTGTCCCCTTCCAATCTGTTTCCCACACAATTGCCAGAATGGTCTCTTAAAAATGCTAATTGGGTTTTGGTCCTGCTTGCTTAAAATCCTTCGGTGGCTTACGGTGCCTCTGGACCCAGCTGGAGACAAAGGAAGATACCTGTGCACCTGTCCACTTGAGCTCATATTTGCCAGCAGGGCACCTCAGAAGCCGGTGAGCTTTATGTAATCTTGCCACCAAAGGATTCTTTTAAATGTGAAGGTGTAGGGCAAATGAGAGAGGTGACGGAGGGGAGCAGCCTTCTTTTCAGCAAAATGTGAGGGAAATATAATTCACTTCCATAAATAAGAAACAACACACACACAAGGTCTTCACCAGAAGCTGCACCCTCCACCCCCTGCCCCCACTCTCACATCACTGTCAGAGAGTCAGGGTCACCACAAGCCTCACCCGGCCTGCCCACTCAAAAAACAACAACAAAAAATCCTTCAGTGGCTTCCCTTAATCGTCAAGGTAAAATGTAAATTCCTTCAGCCTGATTTTAAGAAAAGGTCCTTCTTGGGGTGCCTGGGTGGCTCAGTCGTTAAGCGTCTGCCTTCGGCTTAGGTCATGATCCCAGGGTCCTGGGATCGAGCCCCACATCGGGCTCCCTGCTCTGCGGGAAGCCTGCTTCTCCCTCTCCTGCTTCTCCCTCTCCCACTCCCCCTGCTTGTGTTCCCTCTCTCGCTGTGTCTCTCTTTGTCAAATAAATAAATAAAATCTTTAAAAAAAAAAAAAAAGAAAAGGTCCTTCTTAAGACCCTGCCTGTGCCTCCACAGGCTCCTCATTTCCCCTTCACACCATATGCTCCAGCTCTATGAAATTCCTCATAGTTCTCTGCTGATGGTACCCTCCAAACCTTTCAAGGCTTCCTACGTGCTGTGGCCCCTGCCTGGAATGCCTTTTGCCCAAGTAGTTCCTTCACATCTTTGGCTTCAGCACAAGTGTCCCTTCTTTCAAGAGTATTTCCCCAATACTGCTTCCTCCCTCACCACTTGGTTCAGTATCTCTTCTGTGTGCCTACGTAACATTCTGTTGAAACCTCTGTCAGATGAAATATCCCACTATCGTGTGATCGAGTCCTGAATTTCGAGGTGCCCTACCAGTGGCTCTGCACGTGGGTGAAGATACCTAAGTTCTCAGGTCTTCAATCTGGGCCTCTATTGTAGTCCCCCTCTAGATTTTTAGACTCGTGTACTTTTTGAGTCTTGTCAGACTAGCTTCATTCCCTGGGGCTCTACTGAAAATCAGCCTGCTAGGCATTCATGAAGCTATTGCTGTGCTCATTGCCCCTGTATCCAGATGATCTCTGCTCTGGTTGTCTCATTTCGAGCACAGTCTCTGAAAATCTAAGGTGAGGAATGGAACACGTTAAACAGTGGGTCATCTGTGATGTTGGCATTTCAAAGGTCCACAATAATAGAAGCCTCACTGCAGCTCTTATGAGCCTGGGTGAAGCCCCCTGAGTCCTAAGTACACAGGTAACTCCCTTTTCATGCTCCTTGCCGGGACAAGGGATTGTTAGCCTAGAGTGCTGTGATCTAGGTCGCAATGAAAGTATGTTCATTCTGGGAGGTCAGCCAACCCTGTCCTCCTCACTGCACCTACTGCTCATGATAGGAACATGGAATTTAGGTCATCATTCCAGGAAGTTCCTCTTCTACCCTCTGCCCCACCCACCAACAGAAAAAAAAATGTGAGTAGGTACATGCTCTCCCCTGTCTCTTCCTGTCTGCTTGGATCCCTGTCCATGTTGTTCCTTATCTCTTTCATTTCTTCACTTAAGCAGTGTCTGTTGAGTACTTAACTATGGGTAATAAAACTTGTATTTGTGGCGTGCTTTACCAGATGCTTTAAAATAATATTCCTTAATCTGCACATCAACCCTGTGGTTGATAAAGAAACTTAAAAAGTGACTTGTCTAAGGTCACAAAGCTGATAGACCACAAAGAGTCATTATTTGAACCCAGGTCTTCTGGCTCCAGGAGTATTGCTTTCTCAGCTGTAACACAGCTGTCTCCCAGGGCACTGTGCTTGACCTTATAATGAGTTAAAGACATACACAGTCTTTGCAAGGTATAATAAGTGAAAGCATCCAGCATACTTCCTGGCCCATAGTTTCTGGTTCCTATTCTCTTAAGAAGGTATATAATAGAAATGAGGTATGTTTTGAAGAATTTTTAAAAATTTTCGACTAAATTTACATTTATATAAGTTACAGCTCTACTTTGGCATTTTTAATTGATTTTTTTCCCCTTAAAAATCAACTGCATTGAGGTAAATTTATACACATTGAGGTGTTAAGTCTCCAATGTGATGACTTACAATTTGTATTTTTCATCATCCCCAAAATATCCTTTGTGCCCCTTTGCTTTCAGTTCCACTCTTTTTACTTCTGCCCTAGCTGCAATCAGTGCTCTGATTTTATCACCATAGATTGACTTCGCCAGTTTTAGAACATCGTATAGTTATACAGTATGTACTCTTTTGTGCTTGTTCTCCCTCCACCCCCAAGATAATAGCTGTGAGATCTATTCATGTTGTTCTGTGTATAAGGAGTTTGCTTAGGGGTATTCCATTGTACAAATATACTGAGTTGCCAAACTTACTGATATAAAGTTCATAATATTCTGATGTCTATAGGGTCTGTAGTTATACCTCCTTTTTTTACTTCTGGTGTGTCATTTTTGTTTTCTTTCCTGTTGTTTCTTTCTTTCTTTCTTTTCCCTTTTTTTTTTTTTTTTTTTGGTAGAAGAGTTTTGCTAGAGGTCTGCAATTTTATTAATCTTTTCAAAGAGCCAATTTTTTGCTTTGCTGTTTTTTCATTGTCATTGAGTTAAAAATACTTCTAATTTCCCTTGTGATGTCTCTTGATACTTAGAACGTTTTTAGAGTATTATTTAGAATAAACCTTTACACTGGCACACCTAAATACATAAAGCAAATAGTAACAGACATAAAGAGAAATCGACAGAATATTTAATTTCCCAGTATTCTGTGCTTTTCTGGATATCTTATTGTTATTGACGTATAATTTAAAATTCTTTTATGCTCAGGGAATATCCACTGTAAAAATCTTTTGTCTTTTGAAATTGAAGAAATTTATAGGCCATTTTTATGGTATATTTAAGTATAAATACACTTCAGGTGCACTTGGAAAGAATGTCATGTATTTGCAGATATTAGTGGTAGTATTCTGTTAATATCAAGTAGGTCAAGTTGGTTGATCATATTTTTCAGATCTGGTTTTGTTTTATTTTGTTTGGTCTACTTATTCTATTTATTATCAAGAGGACAGGGGTGTTAAAGTCTCCAAATATGATTGTAGATTTGTCCACTTATCCCTTTAGTTTTGTCAGTTTTTTCTAAATGTATTTTGGAGCCTTCATATTAAGTATATACACTTTTAGGATTGTTATGTTTATCGTTGAATTAGTGCATTCATTATGACATGTCCCTTTTTATCTATGGTACTAGTCCTATCTGAATGTCTACTTTGTCTGGTATTAATCTAACCACACCAGCTTTCTTGTGTGTTTCCTACCATTTGCATGGCATATCTTTTTTCTATCTTTTTTTATGAAAAAAAAATATATGTGTGAAATCTATAACCCATCTTTGGTTATATATTTAAAGCCATTTCTTGTAGGCTTTTTTTTTAAGGCTTTTTTTTTAATCCATTGTGAGAATCTGTACTTTTTAATTAGAATGTTTTGTTCATTTTCATTTCACACAATTTTTGATATGATAGGAGTTAAGTCAGTCATCTTGCAGTTAGTTTCCTATTTGTTCTGATCCATTTTTTGTTTTGTTTTTTTCCTGCTACCTCTTGGGTTCATTAAATATTTGATAGCACTTCATTTTATTTTTTTTTGTTGGCTTTTTATCTACAGCCTCTTTGTACTTTTCAAGCACTTGCTCAATTATAATATGCATCTTTAACTTACCACAGTTTACATAGATTTAATATTATTCTATTTACATTTCATGTGTCATGAATGTAAGAACCTTAACAACAGTTGCGTTTACACTCTCTTTAGTCCTTTGAATTATTTTAGTGTTCTTCTTCCACCTATTAATAAACTCTTTAATATGATGTGATTTTTGTTTTAACGGTCATTTGTCTTTTAAGGAAATTAAAAGAAAACTAAGTAAAACTAGTCTTTTATATTTTCTCACACATACATCATTTCCTTCTTTATTCCTTCTTGTAGGTCTGCTGGTGACTAATTCTCTTAGATTTTGTTCATCTGAAAATGTCTTCATTTTACACTCATGTTTCAAGGATTGTTTGCTGAATATGGTGTTCTAGGTTACAGTTTTACTCTTATTTCAGTACTTTAAACATGTCATTCCATTTCTTGGAATTTGGCTTTTTCTTGTTTTCCTGTAAGTACTGTTTCATCTTATTCTGGCTATGGTCAATCTGTATTTTCTCTTTATTTTTCACTATTTGACCGTGATGTGCCTAAATATGGTTTTCTTTGTACTTATTCTGCTTTTACTTTGCTAAACTTCTTGGATTTGTAGGTTGATGTTTTCCACCCAGTTTTGGACATTTTATAATTATTTTTTCACAAATGTTTTCTACCCCATTTTATCTCTCTTTCCCTTCTAGGACTGTAAGTACATGAGTGTTAGATATTGTCCCACAGGTTACCGAGGTCCTGTTTATTTTTTTAAAGATTTATTTATTGATTTTAGAGAGAGCATGAGTGGGAGGGAGCAGAGGGAGAGAGAGAGAGAGAGTCTCAAACAGATTTCTCCCTGAGCGCGGACCCTGGTGCGGGGCTTGATCTCATGACTTGAGTTGAAACCAAGGGTCTGATGCTCAACCGACTGCCACCCAGGCACCCCCTGTTCATTTTAATTTTAATCTTTTCTCCTCTCTCTGTTCTTCTGATTGGTTCATTTACACGGATCTTCAAGTTTATTGACCCTTATTTTCCATCTCAAGTTTGCTCTTAAGCCCATCTAGTGAAATTTATTTTATTGTACATTTTTAGTTTTAGAATTTCCATTTGATTCTTTTTTAGGGATTTTCATTTCTCTGCTGATGTTCAACATATTTTCTCTCATAGAGATCATATTTTCTTGTAAGTCTTTGAACATATTTATAGTAGTTGATTAAAAGTCCTTATCTGCTAATTTATATATCTGGATTATCTTGGGGTCTGTATCTTGAGCTGCCAGTTTTCCAGTGCCTGAAAATAGTTGCCTTTTGTATTTTGTTCAGCTGTATGGTTGTTTGTAGCAGGAGGGTAAATCTGGTACATTTATTCTGTTGTGTCTTTGTGGCTTTTGTTTTCTCATTAATGTAGCATGAAAATCTCAAAAGGAAAGGTGTTTTATCATTATATTCGTAATTGTTATCTTGTTATATTGATAGCCATTTAGATTATTACAGAAAAATTCTCTGGAGAGTAAGCTAGAGATATGTAACTGTATTAGTCTGATATCATACATCATTGTAAATAAAAAGTTAACCTAGGTGTTCACATTTTTGGTCAACTAAATGTTTACTAGCTTACTTTTGGTTTAATTTTGTTTAGGAATCTTTTGGAATGTTTTAGGGGAAGGAGCCATAGGTCATGGGAGCTAGAAGACTTGGATTCTTGTTCATTTTTGCATAATTTATGACTTTAATTGAATCAATTAATCTGATTATTATAGCTGCATTATAAAGTGTAAAGTAAGTACATTGCAAGTTATTAAAAAATATCAGCATACCTTCCTATGCTATCCTACCTCAGTCAGGAAGGAAACATAATTGAATTGAATCTTTTTTTTCTAGACTATTACAAGGCATTATTCAGACTGTCACTTTTCAGAACCATCTGTGTAGCTGCAGGAGATAGAATATATTGAGTTGGATTCCATTCTGTACTGATCTCAAAGCTTATTAATATGTTAGTATGATTGTTTAGTGAATCTTTTTTTAAATTTTTTTTAAAGATTTTATTTGTTATTTGACAGAGAGATACATAGCAAGAGAGGGAACACAAGCAGGGGGAGTGGGAGAGGGAGAAGCAGGCTTCCCATTGAGCAGGAAGCCTGATGCGGGGCTCGATCCCAGGACCCTGGGATCATGACCTGAGCCGAAGGCAGACGCTTAACGACTGAGCCACCCAGGCGCTCCTGTTTAGTGAATCTTAAATAGGAACTTGTTTTGCCAACTTTTGGCTCTGTCTTAAAAAATAAAAGTTTCAAAAGAATCTGATTAGTTGAGAATCACCATTAGATGTGGCCCAGTTAATTTTTTTATGCCACACTTCTCAGCTATGGTTATTTGTCATATCTTCTAATTCTTTTACTCTGGAAAATATAGCAGCCATCTTAGCTCTTTAGATGTGTATCAGAATAAAATATTTAACTGGAGATCACTTCCTCAACCGCCGTAATGATCCAGAACCAAGCCAGGAACAAGGAGGAAAAAAAGAAAGAAAACATTTCAAAGAGATGAAATATATATAATATAATCTACAGTACAACAGTAGTAATAGACAGTAACATTTCTTGAACATTTACTGTGTGACAGGTACTATTTTTAGGACTTTATGTATATTTACATTTAACCTTCACAGTGACTCTCTAAGGTAGGTACTTTTCTGCGGGAAAATGGGAACATCAGTTAAAAAGGATTTTTTGCTGCAATTCTACATGGTCATTATTGATATTTGGAAACATTCCAGATACTCTGTCTTTGTTACATCATTTCCTCTGTCTGTTATAGCTTTCTCTTCTCCTTTTAGCTGTTTTTAAAGATTTAAATATAATTTTCATCCTTTGTCAAATCTCTCCATGATCCTCTAGAGGCAGAATTAATTAATTGTTCATACCATCGTGCTCCTAGGACAGTTGTAAATATCAGTAGCATTTGTCATATGGTATCATCATCCATTGTTTTAGCTGTTGAATCTTTTGCAAAATTATGAACCTTCCTGAGCCAAGGACTATATCTAACTTATTTATATTTCTCTGTGATTACTGCTATGCCTGGTATCTAAGAGAGCCTAAGAAAATATCTTGATATACACAAATGAATGAATGGATGGATGGATGAATGAGAAAGAGATAAGGGAAAGTAAAAACAGGCAAAGTAAATGCTGAAGACCTAGACTCATCTTTCCAGATGTGCCATGATCTTGTAGAGTTTGGACATGTTATCTTGAGAGCAAAATTTTACTTTAATTGAACAAAAAGATAATTTATACCATTGACAAGGAGATTATGTATTTGAGGCATTGTTTGGGCGACCTAAGCAGTGGTGTGACATATAAACGGTTTGTGCGGCTCTAGGGCTAAGAAAGGACTAACGAAAACTTTCTGCCTTGGCTTTTTGGCCAAAGAAAATGGATCTGACTTTCACATTACTGGCCATGTGGTGAGAGAAATGCAAATAAAGAAGGAGGGGAGGTAGGAATAAGCAATTCGAAGGGAATATAATCAGGAAAGAGAAACGAGAGCCATATTTTTTCATCAAACAATCCAAGAACAAGGTGATAGGAAGTAAGATAGAAAGGGAAACATGCTTATAGAAAAGAGAAGTCTAAAGCAGGTCCATCTACTGCTAAGGGATTTCAGCTCTGCAAATGCGCACATTAAGAATAATGCCAGGGGGCGCCTGGGTGGCTCAGTCGTTAAGCGTCTGCCTTCGGCTCAGGTCGTGATCCCAGGATCCTGGGATCGAGCCCCACATCGGGCTCCCTGCACCGCAGGGAAGCCTGCTTCTCCCTCTCCCACTCCCCCCACTTGTGTTCCTGCTCTCGCTATGTCTCTCTCTGTCAAATAAATAAAATCTTAAAAAAAAAAAAAAAAAAAAAGAATAATGCCAGAATGTAGAAAAGTGCCTTTATCTTTCAGTAGCGGTGGACTGTTCATACACACGCAACAGCTAACAAGCTCCGCTCTGAAGTTATTCTAGACCTTATCTTTGGAAATAATGCAGGCATGATAAATAAGGTTGGAGTAGAAAAGCACTAAAGATGCAATCATAATGTCATCAGGTTTGAATTGCTGATGAAGATCTGTGGGTAGAGTATGAACACAAAAATATGGGGCTTGAGAAAAGCAGACCTTGAAGGAATGCAAAATGAGTTTTGAACTTGGCTGGAATTTTGTAATGTATAGGACATCAAAAATGAAAAAAGTAGGAACCAGGGGAGGGGATATTTGAAATTCAATCCAATAAGATCAGAGTAATTCAGAAACAATAAGATGAAGCAGAGAAATAAAAGAAAATATAAGGGAAGCCATTAAAAAAAATAAAACGAAGGGGAAAAAATAAACAGTGGGAAACTTGTTATGACTGAAGGAAACCAAAGCTCTAAAAGAAATGCTGTGATTGGTAGCAAATTAACATCTAAGACTTTTAAAAAAACATTTTTAAAAATTTAAATAGGAGTCAAATAGTAGAGTAAATGACAGTGTACATTTCTTTTTCTAAAGATCGTCACAAGTCACACTGAGTCCTTCATCTTGGGCTGCAAATCTTTGTATACTCAAGAAGTATTGATCCAGATGGCACATCTAGACCCCTGTGGTGATCCAGCCTGGTTTTCTTGTTTGGGGGGTTTTTAAAAATAAGATCTTGCCTTTCATAGGAAAAACATTTAATTTATGAAAAGGTATGCTACAGTTGAAAGTTCACCACTGGGGAAAGCATAAGAATATAGATGTGTATTGGGGGTAAGATGTAATGGATTTAAAACATAAATTCATTTACAGTTCCTTAAACTAGCCCTGAGAATTAAACCACTTCTAGGGTAAAAACTGATTAACTTGCCATCTCATTCAGGGAGCAAATTTAAATTTAGCGCCCCTCACCAAGCAAAAATTTCAGAAGGTTTACCACCTCGCACCGACCCACCCACCCTACCCTGCAGTCCTCATCCACCCTCTTGCCATCCTTTGTTGAATGCAAAATAGAGAGCTCAGTAGGAGAGAGAAGCTACCATGTTTTCTGGCCTCCCAGTGGTATAGGAACCTCTGATGGTCCATTTTGGTATATGTGTATTATTTTAAAGAAAATCAGTGTACATTTAAACGTAAAGTGTTTTCTTTGCCTCTTCATGGCTGGGCTTCTAGGGAAAAAAAGAAAAAGCTTGTAAGCATAGTTTTGTATATGGTGTATACTAGTGTTTGTAAAATTTTACTGTGTGAGATTTTTAAAAATATAAGCCACCTGATTCTAAAATCTTATAATGGCCTTCTCCAGACCTAGTTTGTTCAGAGGAATTTATGGGCGTAGAGGCTAGCACATATAAGTGCCTAGGAAGTGCTTGTTGATGGGGTCAGTTGTCAGGTACAGGGGCATCAATAGATATTTGTAAACAACATGTATAAAATTCAGTTTTTTAATAAATCTATATTTTGCATTAAAAGAAACATTAAGGGACTTTTTTTCATGTCTGGGTGAAATTCTGATACTTGACATAGAGGCCAAATACTAAATATTTGCTCATGTTTCTGAGTTTCTATTACTCATTTGTCTTTGATTCCTAACATTTGTTATTTATTCTTTAATGTCTGTGCCGGATAGTTACTGATCTATTAGCAAACTCTTAAATGCTGGGAAATTGGAATCCTTGAATGGGTCTCTTAGCATATTTCACCAGGTGGATACTTGATATGCATTTTGTTGAATGAACAAATGAATAAAAATTAATAAATCATGTGAGGTTACTAGTTCACAGATTGCTTTTGCAACTGTCTTAAGAGGGAACTAGAGGAGGTACCTTATCACCTTTTAAGGGATGAAAACCTGACGCTCGGAAGTTAAGTGACTAGACCAAGGCCATACATTGAGGAAGTGGCAAAATTCTGAAGCACTTCTTGACTCTAGATTCTATACACAACCCTGTTCTCCACTCTGTAATTGCTCTGTATGTAAGATATTATATATAAGCTATGTGTAATCTTTGGGGGCACAGATGTATTTCTAGAGTCCCTGAATGAGATTTACATGTTGAGCTGTACTTTTTTATTGACAAGCAAAGTAAGGACAATATAGAAGAAGTAAGGACAATAGAGAGACACGGTATTTAGACAAAAACTATAGGGGGTGGCAGACATGAAATAAACATGAAAGAGAACAATGAAAGCAAGCCCAGGGGCCCATACATGATAGGCCCACAGTAAATCCTTGTTGGAATGAAAAGGAAGGGTGCCAGGGGCACTCCCACCTCAGTTACATTGCATGTTTTTTTTTGTGTGTGTGTTTACCTGCTCTGCTGATGGTCCCATGATGATGCCCTGGGAACATCAGTGGGGTCATGACTTAACGACCGCTGCTCGAGTTCTGCACTGAAGTTCTTGGTAAATTTCATATTCCCCTTCCTGGGTGCTGAGAGGACAGCTAGGGAGTGATTTGGAAAGTGGACCTTTCTCTTAATCCACCCGATGGGGGCAGTCTGAGAATGAAGGAGCAGAGGGGGTGACATAAGAGGGTATGGGACCATGGTAATGGCATTGGAGCATATGTGGAAGAATGTCCCAGCATAGGATGAGGGTCATGGAAAACTTCCTGTGAAGAGGGATCGAAAAGAAATTGGGCATCTTATTTGGGAAGATGGCAATCGCTGGGGTTTTGATACTGTATTCAGATACTTGTACACACCCATACAAAAAGGATGAAAAAGCATGATTGTTCTCTATGATCCCAGGGTAGGAGGACTGGGACCCAGCTTTTAGAAGTTATGGAAAGATGGATTTTGGCCTGGTATAAGGCAGAGTTTAGTGAGGGTCCAGATTTTCCAGAAATTGGAAGGGCCACATCAGGAGATAGGAGGTGTTCAAAGCACAGGCTAGATCATAGCCTGATGGAGCTACTGTTATATATGAGATACTCAGTGCCCATTAGAGATGCTTGCTATTTCAGAGCTCAGTGTGATCCTATACAGAAGAGAAAAACATATCTCTCTTTCTCTCTCTGTCTCTCTCTCACACACACACACACACACAAAGCTGTTTATATGTGTGTGGGACATTTCAGTGTAGATTATGATCCAGTATAGACGGGGCCCCAAATATGGAAATAATGAGAAAAGAGGAGTACATTGGTTTCCTCGGTTTCTACCTCAAACTGGGTGGCTTGAAACAACAGAAATTTATTATCATGGCTCTGGAGGGTAAAAGCCTGAAATCAAGGTAATTGGGCATCTTATTTGGGAAGATGGCAATCGCTGGGGTTTTGATATTGTAGTCAAATACTTGTATATACCCATACAAAAAAGATGAAAAAGCATGATTGTTCTCTTCCTGCCACGCTCCCTCTGTAATCTGCAGGGTAGAATCCTTGCTTGCCTTCTCTAGCTTCTGGTGTTTGCTGGCAATCCTTGGCATTCCTTAGCTTGTAGATGCAACACTCCATTCTGTGTCTCCATCAACACATGGCCGTGTGTATTTTTGTCTGTCTCTTCCTTTTTTATAAGGACACCAGTCACTTAATAGCCCCACCTTACTCAGCAAGACCTTGTCTTTACTCAACTAATTATGTCTGCGATGACTATTTCCAAATAGGTCACTTTGTAAGGTACCAGGGATTAGAATTTCAACATACCTTTTTGGGGGGCAAGATTCAACCCATAACAAAGAGAAATAGGGTTTTTGTGCTGTGATTCTCTTATTTCCTGTAAAGACTTGAAGAAGTTAGAAAAAAATACTTTGAGTTAAACCAGCAAACTTAAATTCAGGTACAAAAGATTGATTTTTCCCTCTAAGCAATGTTGGATGGTTTTGTGGATAGGGGAAATCTAGTAGATATTAAATATTTTTATCTGCAAAAAGCATTTGGTAAGGTTCTCAATGGGAGATTAATGGCTAAAATAAAGAATGAGGCATTAGGAGATAAATTTGCTTATGAGCAAGAGACAGAAACTAACAGTAGAAGGAAATACTTTTTAGATTGGAAAGGAGTGACATACAGCACAAGCCAGGAATCAGTTTTGGGACCTATGGGTTTTTCACTTTATTTTTATTGGACTTTGTAATAAAAATACAGATCTTCAAACAGTCCAAGACAGAGTGAGTAATACTACAAGCATCAGTAATCAAAAGTTATTCTCTATCATAAACTAAATGACTGATAATAAATACTGACATAAGACTACACAATGTACCCTAATATTATAAAATGGAGCAAGCGATTCTCCTGTGTTCTGTTTTCTTCTGCATGGGTGAATATTTCTTTATTTGCTTTTTAACAAGTATTTGCACGTTTCTAGGTTTACTTTATAAGCCAAATAAATGAAAAAAAATATATATTTTTTAAACTTAGGAAGATGTGCTAGCTGAGAGAAAAATTGGTTGAAGCAAGACAAAGGTTATATCGCCATTACTAGTATAAAGAAATTAGGGACCCTGTGTGTTAAATTGCTCAGCAAACTATTCAGTAAAAAGACTTAAGGAGTGAGGGGGCGTTCTGGAAATCATCAGCTTATTCTGCAGTCATGACTTTAATGGAAGCATATACAAAAAAGTCATTGTTAGAATGATGAAGCTATGTATCTGAGGCCGTGAAATATCATAGTACGGAACTTTTCTCTCTTCTTTTCCATTTTAAAAATTTTAACAAAATGGCTCGAAACAATCCATAACATTCAGTGATTGTGTAGGTAACTTGTGTCCTCCCAGGAACTAGTTAAGTAGGTGGGAAACACACTTGTGAAATTGGACTTTTGCTTGCAACTCCTTTTGTCTAAGTCACGAAAAGGTCTTTACAAATTCATCTCTGTTTTTCCTTGATTTGTACATTGTCAGAGGAGACGAGAGAAACAGAGCCACTAAACATTTAAAAGTTAACTTGTAAAAGTTGCAAATGCTTTGAAAACTGGAAAGGATTATAAGGTATAAAGAAGCCTCATTAACTTCAAAGCTTTCATTTTATAGGTGAGAAAACCAAGATCCAGAAAGGTCAGATTCACAAGGAACTTACCCAGGGACAAATATTCTAAAGCCAAAACAATCTAGAAGGAGGTTCTCAACCCAGGCTGCATGTTAGGATTTCCTGAAGAGCTTTTTAAATAAGCTATTTAAAAGATCCTACCACCACAGATCCTAATTTTAATTGGTATTAAATGGAGCCAAGGGAATTAGTACTTTTAAAAACTTTCTTGAGTGTTCCTACTGTCTAGGCAGGAATGAGAACCTCTATCTGGAATCTAGGTTTCCTGATGTTAAGACAAGAGTTCTTCCCACTCACCCTGGTAGTTTCGAAATTATTTAGAGAAAGAATTTCAAATGCGGGGGCCGGTGGGGGGGAATTCCGTGAGCCTAGATAGCTCATAGTTAACAAATCGATTGTCCTGGTGGTTGGCTCAGCTCATAGTTAACAAATCGATTGTCCTGGTGGTTGGCTCCTTTCCAGATTGCTTGTTTGGAACCCTAAGCTTGCACTCCCATAGAAATAAAATTGTAAATGGTCAGATGTACAACCGTAGGTCCTCACCAACACACGAAACAGTGGTTTTGGAAGGACATGAATTTATATTTTTAATTAAGTCTCCAAGAACTTAAGGATTAAGGATTTTTAACCCTTTCATCTCCTTGATAGAAGTATCTTGGTTTCTCTTCCTTCCACCTTTAACATGTTAGGCATGGGGTTTGAATGGGGTCTCCCCTAGATCCAGGCTGTGCCAGGAAGGAAAAAAGGGGCTGAGGGGGGTGATGGTGAGGCTGTAGTGAGGACTGAGGAGCCAGGGGAGAGGGAAGGAGGCTAGTCAAGAAGAGAAGGGCTAAGGTGTTCTGCCATCTTGATGCCTGGAGACATTCCTTTCTGTTGAGTAGGCTTATGCTATAGGCAAGTATTTAGTGAGCATCTAATGTTTATCAGACGCTATTCTGCACATGGGAAAAGCGTGAGAAGAGAGAAAGGGGAGAGAAAAATTAGAACCCCTTCCCTTTAAAACACTGACAGTATCTCTTCGTCCGATGAGGACGTGAAAGGTGAGCTTTACGATTGCCTCATTGGCAACCTGTTAGGAGCCACAGGGACATTTCCGCCAAGTGCTGCACGAGCCGGGCTACCCTCTGGAGAGGCATAGAAGGGTTTGCAAAGCAAGTGGCATTTGTGTAGGTGTCCTTAGGTGCAGATAGATGTAGAGGAAGGTATGGTTGGGGTGGAGGGTCAATGGAGAAATGGCAGGAGAGGCGGAGGAGGAAGTTGCTAAGTTGCTGGGGGCTTAAGGCCCTGCCAAAGAATTTGGGTTTTCGGTTTGTAGGTAGGAAAGGTTTTTAACCCTTGAGAGTTTCTAGCCTGAGAAATTCATGCATCCAGCTCTTCATTCACTAGGGTTTATTGAAGTCTGTTCTGTGTTAGGCCCCCCCAGGGATAAAGATCAATAAGACACCCTTACTCCACATGCTTTGTAGCAGTAAAGCAGTGCCCAGATTTTCATTTTAGGAACATGGCCTTTGGGCAGTGTTTTTGGCTGCCAAACAGGGAAGCTGTTGGGAAGCTGTTATTACAGGCTAGTTGACCATGACGTGGGGCTGAATTAAGGGAGTGCAGAGGGGATGAAGAGGAGTCCACAGCTGAGGGAGCCGTTCAGGGGGCAGCATGAATAGTATATGGTGAATGATTCTAGGCTGAGCCAGGGCGGGAGGGGACGGGGGGCAGGACAAAACAGCTCATAAGGGTGCCATTTGTCCACACCCTCACTGCGGTCACTCATTTCCACAGGGTAGGGAGTTCAGGACATATGAGGCTTCTTCCCAGCCCCGGAACCCGAGTCTCTGCTGCCCTCTGCTAAGACCTCCGCCTGTTCATTCCTTTGCTGGCTTACTGCAGAATGCATCAGAGTCTTACCCCTTTTCCTCTACTTTTCTTCTAACAAGGAAAAAAATATTTAGTGTTTTTAAGGAAATCTGATTAAGGCTGTGGCAGTGAAAAAGAGCCTATTTTTCTGTTGAGAACACATGAACAAGACAAGGCGTATAAAGCAAAACGGAGAGGAGGAAAAGGAAATTCATGCTTTTACTTGAATTATCGGGGTGATGCTTTGCTTTGCTAGTGGCCCAAGAATGAGTGTTATAGTATGCTTTTTGTAAAAAATTTATCATCAACTGGGGCATCGAAAGGAAGTTTCTTGTGCTACAAAGCTGCTAAATTGGGCAGGGACAACAGAAGAGGCACTGAATAGTCAATGAAATTGGAAAGAATTTAGATCATCCGTGTCACACAAAGCCTGCAAAAGGCTGTTTGTAGAATGTTAGCTGCTATCACACTGGTTTGATATTAACATTCTAGTGAATAATTAAAATAGTCCTGTTTATTTTTTAATAAAAAGCAAAAGCATATAAATTACCTCAGAGTTTATAGTGTTACCTATAGTTGTATTCACAGATGTTGAGGTTTCTGCCTAGGATTATAGATTAGATAATTTAGGCAATTAAAAAGCAGATTTTCCTCTGCCTTTCTTGGTGTTCTTATTTTATAGTATTCATTATTATAAGGCCTTTCAAAAATATTAAACAAAAAATCCTTAAAACAGCTAAGGCATTTTCATTATAGATGGTATTCTCTAAATTGAGAGGTTATTAAGTATATTCTTCTACTGAAATTATTTTTGAAGTACATTTCTCATTTTCATCTCCTGTCCATAAGCACACACCCAGGCATGGCTGATACTGGATTTCTTCCTGCCTGGCTTTTTAACCAGACTCCCATGAAGTGATTAGGTACCCCTTATAACAATATAATTTTCAGTTACACCCATCCCTTTCCACTAACTGTTTTCTTTGGTTGTTCCTTCAGGGCTAGACTGGAAAAGTTCAGGGTTTTAATTCAAGACAGTTGGCTCAGAGAAAAGAGTGCCTCCCATAGAGACAGGAACAAGATTCATGCTCAGAAACAAAGAGGGCAACAGGTGCTTGTGAAGCCATAATCTTATGGTCTTGTGCAATGCTGTATTTGCTGCTCTTAAGGTGTGCGGTGTTTAAGTAATCTAGACATGGATGCAATCATTGGAGGCTCTGCCTGAGTTTATGTCTATTGGATGGTAGTCAAAGAGGGGAATGTAACTAGGAATGCAGTAGTATTAGAGGAAGAATTTCCTAAGAGGGCAAGGTAACGAGAGAACATAAGACTGACCACCCTGCCTCCTAGTCCCCAGATTTGGTCATGGCTGGGACACAGGGTTGGGGGGAAGGGGCGGGGAGGCATTTGGCTGCAAAGTTGTTGAGAGTGTGGGTGTTCCGGGAGCTTAGAAAGGAGATCTCAATGTGGACTTTTCAGACCAAACATCCCTTTCCTTAGTGCCCCAAATAGGTCCAGTTAGATAAAGTTAGGATGGTTACCAAGCACATTTCTCTAACTACTTGCTAGAGAAATTACAGATGTAGAAGGAAATACCAGGTAGGACCCAATGTTAATAACCTTGACTTAAATGTGGCTCTTCTTCATGACCAGGGACTAGGAAGAACATTGGCATAGAACTCGGGAATGTCCCTGCTCCTCAGAGCTGCCCTCACCACCCACTCCCCCCACAGACCTGGATACCCAGCCCTTCTCTGCCTTGTCATCTTGAGATTCCTTGTCCAAATGCAAACCCTGTTGGTAATTTAAAGCTCAGTGTGACTCATCCCCAGCCTGGCAGGTGATAGGGGTGTTGGGTTATAGAGATGGACAGTCAGATGTACCCAGGCCTTCCCCTCTTTTCTTAGGGGAGTTGCTATGCAGAATGCTTATGAGGGGTTAATAGAACTCAGGTTCAGTAAAGGTGAAACATGCTTTTGGGGGCTGACCTGGGACTTACTATCAGAGGAAATATTGTTTATATGGAGAAGTACAGTTTGATTTCCAGGCAGCCATGAATTTACAAACTATTGGAATGTAATCCATTTCTAGATTGGAGAATTATGTATTAAACCTTTCAATTTAATAATTAAAGGTAGAAAAACATAACTGGTTTATCAGTGTAGTCAACTAACAGTTTAAAATATGCAGATCATTTAAATCTGAATCTAAAACCAACTGTGCAAAATACAAATACAGAGAAAAAAATTAAAAACACACATAATTTCCTCCAGAGACCTTACATGAGGCAAAACTAAACTAAAAAAGCTTTAACCGCTCCCTGACAACCCTGTTCCCCCACCAAATCTTGTTTCTTTAATGTATGAATCTAGAAGTCTCATGCCTGGTCTTTAGTAAAAGATAACTTTTAAATGCAACAATTCTCAATTTTTGTTGATGAAAAAAAAATGAAGCTAATGAGGAAAAGGGGGGGCATTATTTTCTGACATAAGAGAACTGGCCATCTTCCTAAATTTTTATTAGTAATCACTGTAACTTATGAAATTTTATGCTGTCTTCTTAAAAACAAGAGGGCGTTTGCAAATGTATTCTTTGTACAGTGGCAACAAATGACTTAGTGGGACTTTGGTTCTTTGTTGCATTCTTCTTTTTTTTTTTCCCCCCCAAATTAACATGGATTATGTTTATGAAAAAAGTCTTTTTAAGAATTAAAGAAAATCCTACTATAAGTTGGATACCTTGGGAGTTTTCAAAATCAGGGTTAGGAACCACTGACTTACAAAGATCATCTGTGTATGTGTGTGTCTTAGTGCAAGGGGTTAGAAACCTTTTGAAAATTTAAGGAGATTTGTGAACCAATTTTAAGAATTAGTCTGTGCATAACTAGATAAAGAAAAACAGCAATGATGATTTGGTTTCATGTCCTATAAAGCTCAAATAAAATTTTGCTAAAAAAAGAGTTTTAGAAGTTTGAAAGATTGTTTTCTTTCTTTTCATGAAATCTACTTCAAAACACATTTTCAGGGGCGCCTGGGTGGCTCAGTCGGTTAAGTGTCTGCCTTCAGCTCAGGTCATGATCCCAGGATCCTGGGATCGAGTCCCTCATCGGGCTCCCAGCTCGGCGGGAAGCCTGCTTCTCCCTCTGCCTGCTGCTCCCTCTGCTTGTGCTCTCTCTCTCTCTCTCTGACAAATAAATAAAATCTTTAAAAACAAACAAAAGACAGATTTTCATTAGCTAGGCAATATAATGAACTTGACAACACATGGCCTTGGATGATTTGGAATACTGGAAAAGTAGAGTCAGAACTGAAAGGTTATTCTAAAGACCAGCTTGTCTCCCAGAAATGAACAAAGAAAGGTTGTGTATTGGGGGGCAGTTTTTCAGCTAAAATAATGATTTCTAAATTGTGTTCTGTGACACAGTATTTCAGTGAAAACTTCTCCGACAAACGGGTCTCATGGTCATACAGCTTTGGGGATACTGTGTAATATATACTCCGGTAAGACACTCCTAGTGCACGTGTATTTAGAAAAGACCCCGAAAGCTTACAAAAAGGAAAATTGTGTATTTTTGTTTAAGCCCATCATATCAAACATTTCCAAGTATGGCAGAGTTTTTCTCATGTACCATTATTAATATTGAACCAAAGAATAGAGTAAAAGAATACTCATTAGGTTCTGTCAGGTCCTGTAGACAGAGGATTGCAGTCTTTGGAAATGTAACTTTTTAAGCAGACAAGATTACAGTTAACACACAGCTGTAGAAGCATAAGCATACCATTCATTGTAAGGGGCCAGTTGGAGAAAACCTCCCTTGTGATCTCTGGTAACATTGCCCCCTTCCCCTTCCTGTGGCTCATGTCTGAAATTCCACTGTTAGATTCTCATTCTTTAGTTTAAGCCTTTTAAAATTTAAATCTCTGTGAAAGAAGTAGTACATTCAGTAACCGTGTGACATTACTTGTGCAAAACTAGTTGATAGGTGACAAGAACTAGGTGTGGACTTCTTGAAAATATTTGATTAAAGAAAATCCATTGAGCTGAAACCACAGGTTACAAACCCTTCCTCACCCTGTCCTCCCTCCCCACCAGTCAAGTCAGGACATTTGTCCAACCCAAATCAGAAACTCTTCCAAGAAAAGAGAAAATTTTCTCTCTAGGCTGAAAGCAGCCTTGCCAATCAAGGTATTATGTTCATGTTCTAAATAACATAGAAAAGGAGAGCGGAAGAAATTTAATATAAATTTGCTCTGTTAAGCTGATGGAAACGAGGACTAAAATCAGATAATTGAAACCCAAACTATACCAGTTAGTGAGGAACCCTAATTTTTTTTTAAAGGTTTATTTATTATTTATTTGAGAGAGAGAATGAGAGAGAGAGAGAGCACATGAGAGGGGGGAAGGTCAGAGGGAGAAGCAGACTCCCTGCTGAGCAGGGAGCCCGATGTGGGACTCGATCCCGGGACGCCAGGATCATGACCTGAGCTGAAGGCAGTTGCTTAACCAACTGAGCCACCCAGGCACCCAGTGAGGAGCCCTAATTTAGAATGTCCTGGAACTAAATTGTTCTTTCTCCATCTACTGTTCCTCCGGTTCCGTTGGCTGAGGAGAAACCTCAGCCCCTCACTCCGTCATGTCATATCTTGTGGACTCCAATCTGTCATTACACCCAGTTGTACTTTCCAACTGGGTCCCTCCCCACTCCAGCACTCTGTACAGGCCACTTAGCTCTCCAAATTGAGCCACTTCCAGTCAAGGAAGCTTCTTAGTCATTGCTGAGCACACAGCAGTCATCCACAAATACTTGTGTTGGGACAGACTAGGTTGAGGAAAGATCCCCGAGTCAGGAAGCATCATCCTGTGTTGCCATCAAGGATTTCTCAAGATTTCTTCTTGATCACGTTAGCCTTCAAAATATGTCTTCCCCCTCTGTTACTCCCAGAATTTCTCAGCAAGTTGGCTTCATTTGGAGTCGGAAGCGTCTGATAACTGCTTTATTTGTAATGATTTGTCAGGTTATTTTTAAAGCTCTTAGGGCAGTGTCCAGCACATGGTAAGTGCTGTGTTAAGTGTTGATTAAAGAAAATTAATTAAATAAAAACCATTTGTTTATACAAGTAGGCAGCTGTGGAATCATTGAAGAGTTCATTTGTGCTCACTGTGGTCGTTATGTTTCACTAAAGCTTGACTAATACGGAATTCATGTGGATTGTGTCATTATTAAGTTTATACTATGACCACTGTGCTAGCTGCACATGGCCAATATCATGATGACGAATGAGGTAGTCATGGCCCTCAAAGAGTTGTCTTCACTGGGCTGAGGAGTGAGGGGCAGACATACGTAGAAATTTCTCAACTTATTCAGGCCCCGTATCTTCTCCAATTCTCTTTAAAAGAAAAAAAAAAAAGACTTGTACCTTAGTTTCTTTCTGCATTTTCTACTGTTGCTAGAGCTCTTTATATTCTCTGTTCATTGGTAAGACTGTTCCTTTCTCTTAGTTTCTTCCATAACTTGTTCACACAGTTGGTATATAGAGGCTTCGTTGACTAGTCTCTCAAATGGTTGCTTCTCCAGCAGAAATCTCTGCTGTTCTGTGGCTTTTCGCTTTTAGCTTTTCCTAATAATTCCTAATAGCTTTCTTGAATCTCCTTTCACTTGCTACTTTTCCTTCCACATTTTATTCAGCTGGACTCTGACTCCTGTCTGATTAACCAACGTGGACAGAGTGGGGAGTTAGAGGCCTGGATAAGCATAGCTGGTGGTATCGTAGGGTCTCAGCTGGGCAAGCAGAGCATGTGTGTGTGTGTGGGGGGGGATAATACTTTGTGTCATGGTTGCAGAGAGTAATGCCCCGGGAAATTAACAGATGTAGTGTACCATTGGATTTCTAGGTCAGCAGAGCGAAAATGAATAATCCAGAGATTGCATCAGTTAGGTTTGCATATGGCTGCAAATTGCCTGGAACTTGACAACAGTGACTTAAATAAATAAGGAATTATTTTTCTTACATAACAAGAAGTCTGGAGGTAGTAACCAGTCACTGCTGTTGGCTCATCATCAGTACCAGGATTGATGCCTGTTATTCTCTTGGCATTTCCCTCATGGTTGAAAGATGGCTGCCAAGCTCCAGTCATCATGTTACATTCAAAACAAGAAGAAAGCAACGATGGTGCCATTTCCTATTGAAGGGAACAGTTGAACTCGGCCAGATAGGATTTTGACAAGGAGAGAAAGAATAGAGAGTACAGAGTTGATAGGGTAGAGGGTGTTTCTGCCAAACAGTAACTAGGCTGGGTTAGGAGGCAGGGGTGTGTAGTGGTTAAGAGCCTGGACTTAGAAAAAGCTGTGTTAAATTCCATTCATGATGTTTAAAAACTGTGGTCCTAGATGAATTCCTCAATATCTCTAACCCCCGGTTTTTTTCATTTGTAAATGGAGATCCCGAGAGCACCTGCCTTTGAAGTTATCCTAAAGATTAAATGAGGGTAGATGTATGAAGTGTTTAGCCGGAGCCAAGCACCTGGTGAGTTCTCAGAAAGGGGGACCTATTCCGTCACTACTACCACTGTTACTGCTGTGTCATCATCAGCATCAGAGTTTCCTGGAGTCCGAGATACTTGTGAGTGAGTAGCAGGAGAGAACAAAGTCTGGGGTACTTGCAAGTGAGTAGCAGGAGAGAACAATGGAATACTAGATTAGATTCAGATTCTGGAAATCCTAAAGTTTTATTCTTCAAGCAGTTGAAGGTTGAAGATGAACAAAGGCCATGATCAAACCTGTCTTATCTGTCCATTCCATATCAGAACACTTTTTAGCTCCTCATACTTAAAAAATGTGCTCTTTAGTTTCCATGTGTAAGATAAAAAAAAAAAAAAAAAAAAGTGGGCCAGGTCAACTCAGAAACTCTTCTTTCTGAAGAGTAAATTTATGATATTTTTGACAGAAACACAAGTAAATGGATCTCCAACATAAGTTGACACGGTGAACTGTCTCTCACCCAGTTTTTTAAATGCCATTTTACCTTATAGGTTATCATTGTGAATCCCATTTCCTATTTTTGGTCATAAACTTAACAGCTGAATTTTTTTCTTCACTGAGGCTTTACATTTTTGAGTTACCTGTGTGTTCACTTTGGATTTTGACATTTAATGGCTCCCTGAAATACCTGGGAGAAATTATATCTGTGATATAACATGTGCTTTAGAGGGAGGAAATAAATGCCACACTCAAAGCAATTTTATAGGTAATATTAAAAACATTAAATATGTATCAAGAATTTTAAATGTAGGTTTAAAAGGAAGGTAGGTAAAGACCTAACTTACACATGTTAAGGAACTTTATATTCTGTTTTCTGGTGGGGGGAAATCGCCTAGAAATGAATAACCTTTTAATCAAACCTATTAATTTTGTAATAGGAAGTTCTGTGAGAGACAGATAAAACCTCCGTATGAAGTGTGTAGTGTAAGCTATTTGTCTGAAATATACATCATTACCGTATGGTTATATGTTATTTCTATTTCTATTTAGTTTCGGAAAAGAACCCATAGCCTTTCTGCTGTGAGGGAAATTCAGGCATATATATTCATTGGCAAGGCAGTGCTTTAAAGAAAAAAAAAGTGTGTGACATCCAGGGAGATCCTAGGTGAGTTCGAGTGAATATGCAAAATGGATCCAGCTTGCAAGCGTGTTGTTGTATTAGTCCATGACTTTTGCAGAGTCTGGGTCAGGACTGTTCTTCCTGCCTAGTTCACAAACTGCCTCTTCCTTTCTTTCTCCTTGCCTCATGTGTTTTCAGGCATTTGTGAGGGATTCTGATATCCCAGTGATGCACATGGCTCGGCAGAAGTGTGTGGTGACCCTTTGTGATTATGGGCGCTCGCCCATAGAGGAGCTTTGCGGGGCTCTGTCACTTTCTACTTTGCCAGCACATACCTCTTGTGGAGGAATCAAGGCCTCTGGTGGTGGCGGATGAAAAGGAGGAAGAAAGCTAAAAATGAAGGCATGCCTCGTTGAAAAATAGAGACAGAATTTGCATGTGAGAATGCTTGTGAACAGTAGGAGAGAGGCGACATTGTCTTTGGAAGTGGTTGGTGCTAACTGCAGTAACCCCAGTGGCCAACTCCAAAGCTCCACATGGCAAATATTTCTGTTCTGAGCCTTTTCAAGGTGTGCCCATCTGTAGATCCACTAATGGGAAGCATATGATTGGAGTCTCCAGGTACAGCGAAACAATTGCCTTGAGATAAAACTCCCCGCAGAAAAATTAACACAACTTCTTTTATGAAAGACAGGTCACTGTAGAAAGTAACTCTACATACTTATCATCCATTGTTGGGGAAAAAAAAAAAGATTTATGATGACATTGAGGTATGATAATCTCAAATATGCTCTGCATTGTTTTTAAAAGCTTTGTGTTTAAAATTCATAGCACTTTCTAATCCTGATAAAGTAGCCTAATTTTCTAGCTTGCTTTGTTCAGTAAAATGTATTTCTAAATCCATTTTAAGCAGCTATTTCTTCAATTTGAGTAATTTTCTCTCAAGTTAATAGATTCCATACAAGCATACCTGACTTTTAATGTTAATATATACTATATATTCCAAACTTGCTAGTGACAATAGAAAGCACAATCAAAATGAAATTCACTTGTTTGAAGCATATCTAGCTTGTTATTTTGTTAAAATGCTTCTTCATTTTACTCTTCTTTGCCCAAGTATAGTGATACCAAATCACATTTTACCTTGTATTGAGGCTCCATCTCCCTCTTCCCTCCCAGCAGATGTGGAGGAAAAAAGAATATGTTAGATATGGTTGTGTCATTTTAAGATAAGATGACTTTAAAACTACCATATCAATAGAGGACATTTGCTTAACATAGTAAATCCCTACATCAGTAGGTTCGGCTGCAGAGGCTGGCTAAAAAGGAAAGCATTTTGATTTTGAGGCATTTGGCATCAGTAACTTGATTTACAGATTGATGTTTTCACTTTCTATTGAGTCTAAAACACTTTACTACTTTATCCAAACCATTATACCTATACAATAACAATGCCTGTGGGTATTTCTGGCATTTTTGTTTGATCACAGGGTACTAGCCTAATCTCATGAATCTCATTTTTTTTCTTCTCAGCAATGCCACAGTGCTCTCTGAAAAACAGAGGGTAATGTGATGGAGACAGACAAAGATTTTTTTTTTTTTAATTTAAGTGGCCAGACTGAGAGAAAGCACATATAACTTCTATAACTAAGTCAGGGTTGCCTCTCATGGTACAGAGTCCTGTAAAGGGAAGCCTTGGCTTGTACATGTCGCTGTGTCTGTGTGTGTACAAAGGTACTGGCACGTAGTAGGTGGTCAGTAAATATTAGTTGAATGTATATGTAAGGGTTGAGAAAGGGAGTGGTTGGGTTGAACACGGAACTGTGAGTACAAGTCATAATCAGTCAAGTGTGGTTTTAGAGGTAGTCCTGTGTGTTTGAAAACTGAAAGCAAGGCCAGTTCTAGACAGGATTAAGGGCTGGCCAGTCTCCGAGGGTGCTAATCCATAAGAGACATTGAAACCACTGAAATGTTCCAGACAGAGAAAATTGCAGTTACTAGAATTCCTCTGCAGTATATGATTGGAATTGGGTATAAGATATTCCAGGGACATGCTCTTAGGTTCTCCAGATGGATAGTCTACACTTTTCAAGAGAAGTGGGTCTAGTTAATTACAGAGCTTTTGTTTGGCTGAGCGAAGGATTCAAATTTGGGGGCAGAGCCGAATTGCTTGGGTAAGAGAGAATAGTTAAGTGCCATCACCAGGGATCTTCTTGCTCTATCTCTAAGGCGGAATTAAACCTTTTTTTCCTAAATAGATTTAAACCAACATGTAAAGGATATTAGTTTAAAAAGGATATCAAATTGTAGCCTACGCAGGGTGTTTACAGACTTTGGTGTCTCATTGAAGCTCTAGACCAGTGCTGTCTAATTGAGATATATAATTTTAAAAAGTATAATAGCTACATTAGTAAAGTAAAAAGAAACAGGTGGAAGTAATTATATCATTTCAGTGTGTAATCAATATAAAACTTATTTATGAGATACTTGACATTCTGTTTTTTAAACTAAATCTTCAAAACCCTTTTGGCACATCCCAGTTGGGATCAACAACACTCAGTAGCTGCATTGGTGAGGACTGCCATGTTGGACAGTGCGGCTCCGGACTGTGCACAGGGTGGTCTCTGAACCCCAGCAGGCATCATGAGCTGGTCCTGAAAGGTCCTTTCATTAAAATTCTCTCTCTTTGAGCAGCATGAAATTCTCAGTGTTGGTGCCACTCTTCCAAAATCTTTTCAAGGAACTATAATGATAAATGTGTCAAAGTAATTTTTCTTCAAAAGTAGTGCTTCAGGTTGTTTAGTACTTTGAATATGAATGCTGTTCATTTGGTTAAGTTCCATCTACTGAGTAAAGCATTATCAATGGGTACCATATTGATTTCAGCCAATGACAGCTAAGTGTTGTGTTGTAATAGTTGATGACAATTAGAGAGGAGGCCTGGATTGTGGATGTCCTACTTGGGAGCTGGTGGGAACCACTTACAGAGAGGACCAGGAGTTGCCTTAAAACATGAGTTCAAGAAAGGGGTGAGGGTACAGTTGATTATATATACTCGATTTGTCAACTTATTGATAATTTTACTTAGAGTTAGTTTTATTGGATACCTTTTTTCCTCCCCCTTTCTCATGAATACATTCTCTTTTGCTTTTTTATTTTAAGTTGAGATATAATTCCCATAAGATAAAATTCACCTTGAAAGTGTGCAGTTCAGGGATTTTTAGTATATTCACAAAGTTTTGCAACCATCCCCACTATCTTAATTCCAGAACCTTTGTTTTAATTGTAAATCTTCTAGGGCTCACTTATCTCAACTTTCCTTCCCTGATAGCCTTACTCAAAAGAGGGAGTGGGAAGAGGAGAGGTAAGAACTCAGAAGTGCGGCATAATTTTGGGAGCTCATTTCTGAATTGTAAACTCCATGTAGATATTCACAAACATCCTCAGGAGCACTAATACAATGTTAAAAATTAGGGGTGCTTGGGTCACTCAATTGGTTGGGTTTCTGACTCTTGGTTTTGTCTCAGGTCATTATCCCAGGGTCGTGGGATGGAACCCTTTGTGGGGCTCCGCGCTCAGCACGGAGTCTGCTTGTACCTCTCCCTCCCCCACGCCCCTCCTTCTGCTCCCACACGTGCTCTCACTCTCTTTCCCTCTCTCCCTCTAAAATAAATAAATCTTTAAAGAAAAATTAGAGGAAGCGAAGAGCTAGGTTTAGGAAACATTCTGTTGTTTCTCAGTTTGCTGACAATATGGCCTTGTAAACAGCTGAGTTAAATCTTTTTCCAAATTTGTAAAAAAAAAAAAAAGAAAAACAAAGCAAACAAAACATTTAGAATTGTTTGAAAGATTCAACAATTTATTTTTTTATTTTTATTTTTTTTAAAGATTTTATTTTATTTGACAGAGACATAGTGAGAGAGGGAATACAAGCAGGGGGAGCAGGAGTGGGAGAAGCAGGCTTCCTGCGGAGCAGGGAGCCCGATGCGGGGCTCAATCCCAGGACCCTGGGACCATGACCTGAGCCAAAGGCAGACGCTTAACGACTGAGCCACCCAGATGCCCCAAGATTCAACAATTTAAATCCACTCTAAAAGAGATGTTGTTTGCATTGATTGGAAACTCATCTCTAGCATTAGTACGGTTCTGAAACCATTTCAAATCACCTAAGTTTTAGAAGTGAAAGGAAACTTTTGTCACATTAGACATAACTCAGGGACTCTTGTTTGTGTCAAGCAGTTCTAACACATATCTTTGTATGGTTAGCATAATGGTTTAGAATATTCTCCCAGGGACATTACTGTCAATTGCCAAGGATTATATAGTCAGAGTCCCCACCTTGTATTCCATTTGAATCATACTGTTCTGCATTATTTTAAATGGCCACATTTTAATTTTTATTGAGGGGAAGGCAACTGCAAGGAATGTGGTTATCATGAACTAATCTTACCCTTGGGGTATTTGAGGTATTTTCTAACTCCGAGATTGTGGGATTGCTTTCTGATTGCCATTCTGCTTGAACATGCCTTGCTGCTTAATTATGATGCTCTGTTGCCTTTCTCATGTGACGGACTAGACCAACTGAGGAGTATTTTCAGAGCTTACCAGTTAGATTGAAGGAAAGAACTGAGGAAACAGGTTCTTTTATTTTTCTTAAGCTTTTCCTCTCTCTTTTAGAAAACTTCCCCCTTCACAAGGTTAGTTATTATCCCTGGATCATGTAAGGATGTCTTTGTGGTTTAATTTTCTCCAGATTGACTATTAGCACCATAGTGATACCTCCCCCCGCGGTCTTCTGCTTCCGTCTTTACTCTGGCCAGTTCTCCAGCCATAACACTGGATCTTTTATCTCACCCCAAATTATTGTCAAGCCTGTGTTGAGTGAAAGAACATAGTATCAAAGAAAATGTTTTAATTTGGGGCTTCATATTTTTGTGCATTATATTTGTTTAAAAAAAAAGTGTCCCATTGCAGATTGCAAGTATAAATTAGTGTCAGAATTACCATACAAAACTCTCTTGCTAACTTTAATCTGTAATTTCTTAGAGAGCAATAGAAAACATGGTGCTAATGAATAATGTGCCCAGAAGCTCTTATTATAGGGTTGGCATGAATTCCGCTTAATGACAAGCTTTCTCAAGCAGCAGTTGATTTTAAATCCTATTTTTCATTAGCGAAGTATAAAATGTTAATAATACCTTCCGTTGTGCTGTTCTTTTGTAACACAGGCACATGGGTCTTCCATGTTCACCACGACTGTCTTTAAGATCCTGCTAGCAACTTCCTCTCTCATAAATAAGATTTGTTCGGGAAATAAAAATGTATGTTTTCCCATTGTTAGCTATATGTTTTTCTAATAATCACATCTGAAGCTTATTATGCAGTAATAGCCTTAAGATACTATTTTTTTTAATGTACTACTGTGGTCTTAATACTAGTTTTTAATCTCTTCTTGTTTCTGTGAAGTCTGAATGAGATTTTCAAAATTGAATAATAATTTGATCCGTTAATCTTTTGAAGCTAGTAATTTTATTTTCCTCTCTTTGCAGTCTCTGAGGTTCGCAAATGAATAGAGCTTCATTACTGCAGTCTGCATTTAATAACCATTATCCATTATCTTGTAATTAAGACTCCCTGTAACGAATCATGAGGACAATGCAAAAATACATAGTACATTTCTTTAATGAACTGGAAAATGTTCATCTTGTTCTATTTAGTAATGAGTTGCTGAATAGTCATTAAATCCACTGGAGAATAGAGCTAGATGGATTTTGAAGACTGTCTTGAGTTTGTGGTTAATCTATTAGAATTAAAATTTCATCTTCTATTTTTATCAACAGCTGATTAGAAGTCATTCTGTTTGACCAAATTGATTAGAAGACCATATACAAGGGCAGCTGTTGTTTAATGAAAGTTTTTAATGAAACTGTACCATGGAGACTTGTAATTATAGGCCTTAGAAAAGCTTTGAGTTGCTTTAGACCACAAAAAAAGTACTGTGCTAGAGATTTCAGATTAAGAAAATAAAAAAATACAATTGAATTTAATACTATAAATTTATTATTAATGTTAATTTCAACTAATCACAGTTGAATTCTGGTCCATTTAATGTGTTACTTTGGACTTTTCAGGCCTTTTTTCTCCTAGTTTAGTCATTTCCTTGAAATTGTGGGCACTGATGGAAGAACATTTATATGGATAGCTGTTTTAATTGTGAGATATTTCTCAGAAGGTTTTTTTCCCAAAGCTGAGCAGAGGTGAGTTTGGTTAATGTTGGATTTACATGAGCCCCGAGGAGAGTTTTTGGTGCTCTGTGATGTTGGTAATTTGAAATCTAGCATTTATTTCTCTAAGGTAATTTTATTTTAGCAGAGGGGCAAGGGAAGCAATATTAAAATAAGTAGTAAAACAAAAGTGTGTGCCCACTTAGTCCCACTGGAAAATCCATTGTTCTTTTGACAGTAGTAAAATACTAATGTACCTTCTGAAGTATTTTGTGTAATTAAAGCTAAGACTTATTCCTGGACATAAAGAAATAGCTGTATGTCCGAACTGCTGTTTTAATCTCTTGTGAGGTCTCTGGCTCTCAGTTATCCTCGGCTGATCCAACACACACCAAATTTACTGTCTTTAAACACTAATATCAGGTGGTCGGACCTTATGCTTCCTAAAGAACTTAGGTCTCAGGGCAAACTGCCACTTCAAAGTCTGGAGAGATAATGACTCCTGAGAGTCAACCAAGATCTGCTAGAGCCATAAGTAGGTAAGAACATTTAAATGATAATTTTAACAACTTGTTGGAAGCTCCGGCACTTTTGTGGGTCTTACCTCCAGGAACCCCAGGTTCTCACAGTGAAGAGCCGAGAAAGATCTTCTCTTGGCTGTGGCAGGGGGAGGGGAAGATAATCTTTGCAAAATATGTACAAAGCATTCTCCTTAACAAACACCTGCTCTCCAGGGCAAAAGATTTTGCTAGAATCTTACCTCACCTGGGAGAGCATTTCCCTTTCACTGTTCCTGGCTCATCAAAGCGGGAGAGAAAAGCTAAGACACATTTGTGAAGGTTACAACCTAGAGACATGCATGGGTCCACTAAAAGACTGAAGTTTAATCAGAGGATTATGAAATACTTGCTCTCCCCTCTACATTATCACCACACCAACAGAACTCCAGTAATCTAATGGATTACAACTAACAGAGCTTAAAGACAGAGACTCTCTCTGAGGAGAAAGACTGAGGAAGCCTAGAGTAATAAACAGGGCGGACAAAAACAAGGATACTGTTGCACTGAAGACTTTGGCAATGGTGACTACAGCAGATGTAAAACACAGCCTAGCTCCTAGCCCGATTAGCATAAAATCTCGCACGAAAGGCCGGTTTATCTCCGTTCCTAATATGTCATGTCTGGCTTCCAACAACAAGTTATAAGAGATGCTAAAAGGCAAGAAAAAACACAGTCTGTAGAGACAAAACAAACATCAGAATCACATTCACACATGACATAGATTTTGGAATTATCAGAAGGAGAAATTTAAAATAATTGTGACTAATATGTTAATTCTAATGGAAAAAATAGACAACGTGAAAGAATGATAGGTCGTGTAAGCAGAGAGATAGAAACTCTAAGAAATACTCAAAAGGAAAAGCTAGAAATCAGAAACACTGGAGCAGAAATGAAGAATGCCTTGATGGGCTCATTAGAAGACTGGATAGAATCAGTGACCATGAAGATAGAGCCAAAGAAACCTCCAAAACTGAAACGTAAAGAGATAAAAGGACGAGAAAAACAGAACAAAAACTGAGGGACAATTTCAAAAGTTATGACACATGTATAATTGGAATACCAGAAAAAGAAAGAGAAAATGGAGCAGACAACATATTTGAATTAATGGCCAAGAATTTTCCAAAATTAATGACAGAAAACCAAACCATAGGGGCGCCTGGGTGGCTCAGTCATTAAGTGTCTGCCTTCAGCTCAGGTCATGATCCCAGGGTCCTGGGATCGAGCCCCACATCAGGCTCCCTGCTCAGCGGGAAACCTGCTTCTCCCTCTCCCACTCCCCCTGCTTGTGTTCCCTCTCTCAATGTCTCTCTCTGTCAAATAAATAAATAAAATCTTTAAAAAAAAGAAAGAAAGAAGGAAGGAAGGAAGGAAGGAAACCAAACCAAACCAAACCAAACCATAGATCCAGGAAGCTCAGAGAACACCACAGGATAAATAGGGAAAAACCAAACCAAACAAAAAAATCACACCTAAATATGTCAAAATCAGCCTGAAGGAAACCAAAGACAAATAGAAAATCTTGAAAAAAGCCAGAGGAAGAAAACACCTTACCTATAGAAGAAAAAAGAAATAATTATAGTAGACTTCTCACTGGAAGCCATGTCAGCAAGAAGTGAGTAGAATGAAGTACTTAACATGTTCAAAGAAAAAAAAAAGGCCCAAGCAAAAAATCTGTATCCAGTGAAATTATCCTTCAAAAGTGAAAGAGTTCAGACATATAAAACTGAGGGAATAGATTGCCAGCAGACCTGCCCTGTAAGAAATGTTAAAAGAAATTCTTTAAGGAGAAGGAAAATGATACATGTCAGAAACGCTGATCTACATTAAAAATAGAAGAATATCCGAGAAGGAATACATGAAGGATAAAAATAAATTACTTTTCTTTCTCAATTGACCCAAAAGATAACTGTTTAAAATAATAGCAATAATGTCCTGGGTGATTAATACCACATGAATGGAATAGGAGGGAGGAATTAGGAATACTTCGTTGAAGGTACCTCCAATACCTGTGTAGTGGTAGAGTATTATTTGAAGGTAAATTTGTTAAAAATGTACATTGAAAACTCTAGGGCAACCAGTAAAAAAAATGGACAAAAGAAAGTATAATTGATATGCTGAGAGGAGATAAAATGGAACCATATAAAATGTTCAGTGAAAGCCAGAGAAGGCAGAAAAAGAGGTGAAATAAATAATAAATAAATAAATAAATAGAAAAAATAAGGCAAAAAGCCCTATCTTGGTGAATGTCCTATGTGAACTTGAGAATATGTAGTCTGCTGTTATTTTTTGTTTTTAAAATTTTCTATAAATATCAGTTTAATCATGATAATTGATAATGCTATTAAAGTAAAATACATCTTTGCTCATATTCTACCTGTTTATCAATTACTGAGAGAGGGGTTTTGAAGTCTCCAGCTATAATAGATTTGTCTGTTTCTTTTTTCAGTTCCACCAGATTTTGCCTCACATATTTTGATGCTCCATTATTAGATGCATACATGTTAGGATTGTTATGTCTCCTTGGAGAAATGACCCCTTTACCATTATGTAATACCCTTTATTATCCCTGATAATATTCTTTTTTCTGAAGTCTGCTTTGTCTGAAATTAATATGGGTACTCTACTTTACTTTGATTAATGTTGTATCTTTTTTCCATCCCTTTATTTTTTTATTGTTATGTTAATCACCATACATTACATCATTATTTTTTGATGTAGTGTTCCTTGATTCATTGTTTGTGCGTAACACCCAGTGCTCCAAGCAGAACGTGCCCTCTTTAGTACCCATCACCAGGCTAACCCATCCTCCCACCCCCCTCCCCTCTAGAACCCTCAGTTTGTTTTTCAGAGTCCATCGTCTCTCATGGTTCATCTCCCCCTCCGATTTCCCCCCCTTCATTCTTCCCCTCCTACTATCTTCTTCTTTTTTTTTCTTAACATATATTGCATTATTTGTTTCTGAGGTACAGATCTGTGATTCAACAGTCTTACACAATTCACAGCGCTCACCATAGCACATACCCTCCCCCATGTCTATCACCCAGCCACCCCATCCCTCCCACCCCACCCCCCACTCCAGCAACCCTGTTTGTTTCCTGAGAT